>NC_055973.1:4492989-4715489 GCF_018492685.1 Alosa sapidissima
ATTGAGTTAATATTTTGTAACGCATTATGTATTTCAAAATGAATCGCGGCGATTAACACGTTAATTTTGATGGCCCTAAAGACACCTGGACTCGGTCGAGACCAAAAGCCATATTTGGCAAGACCAGTGGCCGAGACCGAGACAAGACCAAGTCCAAATACTAGCGAGTCCGAGACAAGTCCGAGACCATAGAAAAACGGTCTCGAGTCCGGACTCGAGTCCAAGACCGGACTCGAGTACTACAGCCCTGGCGGCACCTGACTTTCGCTACTAATTTCAAATTATACACGCAGGGCTCTTCAATTGGCGGCCCGGCCCGCGAGGTCATTTGTACTGGCCCTTAAAAAAAATGTAATCTCTAGCAAGCGCATGAGCTGTTCTCCATTCTTGCATCTCTCGCTCGCTTTAGTCCTGCAGCCACTGCACCTCAGCCCATTAAACAAGTTAGGCTACATTACAATTCATTACATTTGTACATAAGCTGAACGTAAGTGCCATAGTTTAGTTTCAACCTAAATTGCCACGTTGGAGTTTATGAACTACTAATATTGATTAATGTTGCACCACACAAATAGTTTCTGTCAACAACAATTCTTTCAACATAAATAATGCATTCATATGCTAGTAGTAATGCCAGAAATTACCGTTTATAGGCCTCTTAGAAATGATTGTTTCATCTTGCATATTCTTTAGATGCGCACTCAATCGCGCATCCATGCAGGCAAAACGTGATCAAATGTGGCGACAGCACACAAGTTGGAAAAAACGTTTACAATGTGATGATAGCCTACAGTTAATGTGAATCGCGGACAATAACCAAAGAAATGAATTTGCACCTCCATTCACCAATTTAAGGCTGTAGTAGGCTTAGTGTTTCTACATGTTGGCACAAAACGTCATTTCTGTCAGAAGCCAGACTATAATGCATAAAGGGGTAACATGAAGTGAGTCAGACAGAAGAGGGGCCTGTCTTAGTAGCCTATTCCTGAATCCTGTCCCTTTCAAACTATGTTAAAATTGTGTGATTAGCCGCCAGCATAATAAAATCTGATTTAAAAGACAAAATCTTATTAGGCCAAACCTATGAGGTTATCATAAGATACTCTAGTTTGTAATTTCTTTGTAATTTTAATTGTAAAGTTTGTAAAAGTATACATTTTGAACACAAATGGAGTCACGGGTCCATGGATGGAATGGGCTTACTGGGCCCAAGAGCTCAGGGGGCCCTGAAGCCCAAGCCTCTGTGTGAAGTTGCTTCTTCTCCACCCTTCTCTTTTCACAAACTCACCAGAAGTCACCCTAATTGACTGACCTAACTAATGAATTGTTTATGATTTTTAATAATATTTTTGCATGGTAGGAAATGTATTGAAATTCTGTTTGGGGGTCCCTCAGACCCCACCACATATTTGGTCCCCCCCCCCCCAATGTTGACATCATGCCTACGGCCTTGACTCAAAGGGAATTTCAAAGTATTTCTATATAGTAGCCTGGCTATTGCCGATGTCCTTCATTTCTTCACGTCTTACAACATAAACAAATGCAATAATAGTCTAGTGAAGTCAGAAATGAGCCTGTCTAAAGGCCTCATGGAAATCATGTGGCATGTTACATTAAATGCGCAATCAATTGCGATTCGAAGCAAAAAGTATCACTGATAGCGAAGGTAAATTACATATTTGTAAATGTGACGACGGCAAAAGGTTTTGTGGTTAAAGTGAATCAGACATATAATAACCAAAGAAAGTAAAGTAGATGATTTGCACCTCCGTTCACCAAATAAAGGACGTGGTTGTGTTTCTACAATATGTTGGCACAAAACGTCATTTCTGTCAGAAACCAAGTAGGCTAAATGTTTTCATTGTCATTGTGAACTATGACGATGCCCATGTTCAGTAGGCTATGTTTTTCATTTATTCAAGCAGTGACATAGGTTTAATGCATGGGGTAACGTGAGGTGCGTCAGAAAAAAGATGGGCCTGTCCCTCTCAAAACATGTTAAAATAGGGTGATTAGCAACCAGAAAAGAAAAAATTCCCACGGGAGACACCCCCGGACCCCCGTGTTATTATTATTAGGCGATTATGCCTGCACTGCTAAAAAAAATCTAGAGGTCACGGTCATCTCATTTAAATGGTGGGAACGTCAAATGTAACAAGTAGGCCTATACAGCAAGTCAGAAGAGCTACATATGCGACTGATTACACATTTAATTCACCTGAACAGTGTTTGAATCCTGTACTCACTGGAAATCTTACCTAACAGTTACTGTGCAAAGCACAGATTCCATTACTGTTATCTGTTATCACAGATTTCATTCCATATTAGCCACCAACAACTGGGTAATGATGTTGTTATGCATGTACAAAATACAACATTTGAACACCCATATTGCTGCTGTTGTACTTACATATTGTATATACAGCTGTTAATGTGATTACTCATATTTCAAGCCGCATTTCTCCGGCCCTTCAGTTATGATGCTTTGAACTGGCTCCCATTACAAAGTAATTGAATAGCCCCTATATAATATACAGACATCTTCTTGGACTCCTATATACCTTTTGACTTTGCTAGCAAGTTCATCCATTCAATTTTCCAATACAATAAAGTTTTTATATCAAAATAACTTTTTCTTATAACATTGGTTGTACCATCTGACATGTAAACTGTCCAACTATGAAGGAAAAGTAGCTGTTTTTATCAGTATTTGAGAAAGATTTACAAACTTTTCACTCATCAGTAATGGTTACTTGGGGTCGTCTTGATGAGGCAATATCATGTTTACTCTTTTCCCTCTTCAATTCAAAGGAAACGTTCTGTGAATGTTGTTGCACTGCCCTGATAAATCAGATATGCAATTTTCCAGACAAAAGTTTTTTTCAATTTTCCAAACAATTCAAGAGCTATTAAACTAGTAAACTTTTATTTGAAAGGTCTTCAACATAATATTATGCCCCAATTATTTATTTTTAATTTCCTTACCTTTTAAATTCTATATTTAATACTTTTCACATAGTGTTAATTTGCTCGGACGGTTGCCCCACCTGACATTTTGAGGGTTTGAGATGACAAAACATGAAATTTATATATATATATACATATATATATTTTTGATAAAACGATAATATTTTCAAATTATACAGGTTTTATAGAATAAAATGATGCTTGTTATAAACCATTTAAGAAACCATTCAGAAATCTGCATGTCACGTCATTGACCCATATGTGACTGACAGTGTAAATTAGTGTATATTTTTACAATTAATTGCTGGACATTCCTTGAGCGAGAGTTCATTCCTTGAAGTTGTTCATATAGGCATAAGGCAACAGATGTCTGCACCCAAATCCACTTCCAGCATTACGTCATCAAGAATTAATTTTGGAGTGCTTGGAAATTACCAAGAGATCACACATACTGTCAGAACGGAAGATCCAAGCAGAGAGGTTGCAGTGTCTGTGTGTGTGTGTGTGTGTGTGTGTGTGTAGAGTTAGAAGTTGTGAAACACTGTGATCTTCAGTGCCTAAAGCAGTCAGAGGGGCCTGGCTTGTGTGTATAAGCTTTGAAACCTGTTGATCTTGACAGCATATCTGTTTATAGAGCTTTGGAAATGCGGTGTATGTGTGTGTGTGTGTGTGTGTGTGTGTGTGTGTGTGTGTGTCTGTGTGTGTGTATGTGTGTGTGCGTGTGCGTGTGTTGGAGGGGAGTCAGATTGGCATTGGTTGGAAAAAAAATAGAATAATGATGAGACTCACAGAGATGCAAACCCACACACACACACACACACACACACATATATATTCTCACACACACACATACCAGAAGTACCACCAGGTCAGATCTGCATGGTCACACATGATTTCTGTATTTAAGTATAAGTATAAGTATAAGTCAGATACACATCATGGTATTGCTTTATATGGCAAATATTGCTTTAAAAAAGTTTCTTATAGCAGCAAGGCATCAATCAGTAACCTGCACATCAAGGATAAAGGTGGTCTGTACGTTTCCAGATAAAGAGACCAGTTGCAGCTGTTGGTAAACTACTCTTGTTCCAGTAGTAAAGCTCTCCTCCTTTTTGATGTTGTCCATGGCAGTTATGAAGGGTATGATGGTGTTTGTCAGTGCTGCAGGCCATGTGCCTTCAGTTCTAACGCTAAGACTCTAGAACATTCTAGATGCTTGTTCTATGTCACCTGCATCATCCTGCTTGATGAAATGAAGTTAAACTGAGACATTTGCCCCTGGTATGACTTCTTCATACCCCTTTGTCTTCTCACTCCTCCCCCTATTCTCTCTCTCTCTCTCTCTCTCTTTCTCTCTCTCTCTCTCTCTCTCTCTCTCCTCCTCCCTCTCCTCTTCTTTCCTCATGACTCAAACCGCATCCCTCACACATGCTGAGAGCCAGCTTGGAAACAACACCCCCATGTACTCTGCAGGGGGCCCAAGCAGAGCGACAGAAAAAGAGCATGAGAGAGAGAGAGAGAGAGAGAGAGGGGAAGAGAGAGAGAGACAGTGAGAGAGTGAGAGAGAGAGGAAGAGAGAGACAGTGAGAGAGCGAGAGAGAGAGAGAGAGTGTGGTGGGGAGGAAATGGATCTCATCGCTGCTTCCGTCCATTAGTACACATCAAAGTGAGGCGCTTAAGCGCTGCAGGGCCACCTGGGGTGTATGTGTGTGTGTGTGTGTGTGTGTGTGTGTGTGTGTGTGTTTGCAACGGAGTGGCTTGACCCTCTTAGCATAGACCTGCGTGACGGTAGCATTTGCACTGCACATCTACAGAGCTAACAGTTTAGCAGGTTAACAGCATGACCTTGTTTGCTTGTGCATAAGTATGTGTGTGTGTGTGTGTGTGTGTGTGTGTGTGTGTGTGTGTGTGTGTGTGTACATGAGGAACTTGTGTTTTTACTTCAAAATGGTGATGCTCTCATGGCAACCAGACTGAACAAATTCACACAAACACACACACACACACACACATACACACACACAACACACACACACTTTCATTGCTACACCTGTGGCAGAGTGCCAGGAGCCCGTCTCCATTAACGGGTTCCACCTGGCGAGGTGAGCTGGGCGCTCCCTCCTAATGGATGGCGGTTCAGAGGGGAGGTGGTGATGGGGCCGAGTCACTCAGCTCCCCCTGAGGTCAGCTTCCTCAAACCATTCATATATGCTGGCAGTCTGCTACCTCCGCTTCATGCTGGTAAAGGTTAGACACACACCCACACACACACACTCACACACACACAGACAGATGCATAAACACATATGCGCATAGATAAGCCAGCTTTCATCTAGCCTTCATCTCTGTCTTTCTTCACATGGTTGGCCCTTCTTATATCATATCTGCTCTTATCCACCTGGTCCTCCACTCCTCTGACTTGGCCTCTATCTCTTTCTCTCTGTCTTCCATTTCTTTCATCCTGACATCTCCTGTTCTTTTAAATGCACCATTTCTCTCTCCCTCTCTCTGTCTCTCCCCCCTCTCTCTCTCTCTCTCTCTCTCTCTCTCTCTCTCTCTCTCTCTCTATCTCTCCCCCTCTCTCCCTCTCTGTCTCTCTCTTTCTGTCTCTCTCTCTCTCCCTTTCTCTCTTTCTTGCTCATTCTTTTCTCTCTGCTACAGTTTCTTCTCATGTTCCTTGATCTCTGACATATCTCGTCCTCTCTCTTCCAATTCTCACACTTTCTTTCTTTCTTTCTTTCTTTCTTTCTTTCTTTCTTTCTTTCTTTCTTTCTTTCTTTCTTTCTTTCATTAATCTTTTTATCTATCATTCTCATCTGGTAAAGTTAATTACGCCTGCATCTGTGTAAGATTGGGACTTTGGTCAAATTGAATATCAAAAGAAGGAGAAATGGACAGAGTGTCCATCATTGCATTGGGAACATAAACTCACATACTTGATCACTGGAATGATATTTGATTATTGTATTCATAATTGTTGCAACCCAAATATGATAAACATATGGGGGGGGGGGGGGGACTGGAGACAAGAGCACAACTGAGCAAACTGAATTAAGAGAAAAGATAGAACATTCTAGAATAAGGGATGTGAGGTTTTAATGACTTTCAATATACTCTGGAGCTCATATGTAATTAAATCTTTGAGCAGATTGATGACTACTCATTCCTGCCTTCTCCTAAACTCTCACCTCTTCCCCACCTCTACCTCCTGTCTCTTCATCCTCCTCTTCCTCACCTAATCACATCCCTCTCTCCTCCAGCTTTCTCCTCTTTCTCTTCTCTCTCCCTCTCTCTCTCTCTTCCTATCCCTGATCTCTATGAACCTTCCCAAAAAGCACTGGAGTTACTGCAGGGCTCACTGTGCGATCCCACTTCTGCCTCTCTCTCTCTCTCTCTCTCTCTCTCTCTCTTTCTCTGTCTTTTTCTCTATCTCTCTCTGTCTCTTTCTCCCTCCAGGCCAGACGCAGTCTCTGTTGAATATGAGCTGCTTTTTTAACCAATAAAATCTAATCGCTGGTCGGCTCGATCAAGGGCAGCCTCAATTACTACCTCTTCTCCTCGGCATAGGCTTTTGGTGATGTTTTTAGCCCCTGCTGAAGGTCACACTGTGTGTGTGTGTGTGTGTGTGTGTGTGTGTGTGTGTGTGTGTGTGTGTGTGTGTGTGTGTGTGTGTGTGAGAGAGAGAGAATTTGTGTGTTTTGTGAGAGAGAGAGAAAAAAAGAAATAAAGAAAGAGCTCAGATGCCAGGCTAGATGGACCATAAAAAGTTTTTACTGCTCGAGCGTGTGTGTGTGTGTGTGTGTGTGTGTGTGTACACACACTTTACATCCTTATTTAAGGAGCACACTCTCACAATCACGCTCAGCTTTTCATAATTTCCCATAACTCCTGCCGATTTGACTCACGTTGATCTTAAGGGTCACTGGGTGGCCTACACACAGTCAGACACACACGTTATCACAATAGCTCCCCAAAAATGTTTGCTACCGGACACACAAAGGGTTTTGATTGAAAGCAAGCTATTCACTTATTCAAGGCAACTAACGTCTGATCGGACATATTTTTGGAATGAGCACTATGTCAAGGGAGCACTTAATGCAAAAGTGGAAGCTGAAAGCTTGTTTCGAAGGTCGGGTGTGTGTGTTCATGAAGGTCGGGTGTGTGTGTTCATGAAGGTCGTTTGTGTGTGTGTGTGTTCATGAAGGTCGGGTGTGTGTGTTCATGTCCATTCCTCCCCCAGCTTACCCCCGCCCCCCCCCCCCCCAAAAAAAATTACAAAATCTACAAGGCATTCTGTTGACTTCTCAGTAAAAGAAAGTTGAATACTTTTGTGAGAAAAATAATACTTTTGTGAGAAAAGAAGACGGCACTGCCCAGATTCATTACTCCTTCTGCAGCCTTGATCACAACAAGAAACACACACACACACACACACACACACACACGCACGCAGGCACGCATGCACGCATGCACACGCACACACACACACACACACTAGGTGCTCTCCAGAAGTGAATGCTTGTTATACATTCATGGTCAAGTGTTTAGCTGGAGTACTCATTTTCCAAGGAATAAAAGCTGGCACTTCACTTCAGCACCGATAGGCAACGTTATAAACAAGTAATAGACGATTTCTTACCCTGTCCTATGTGGTTAGTGGTTATAACAGTAGTCTCTCAAATTATGCCATAAGAGAATGATGTTATCTAAGCGTGATTGGATGATCGATGGCTCGATGGTCTACTAATTAAATCAGCAGTTCATCCTGGTCTGACTGTAACTTGGTTGGATGAGACATTAACTGTTATAAGGTCTAAAAGTCTGAGAACTGCCAGTTGCAATACTGGCAATATGACAAAGGACATCAGACATTATGATAGCAGGACATTATCTGCTATAAAATGTTCTCGTCATGGTTGTGTTAGCTTTTTGATGGAAAATTCAAGCAGTCATTTGAAGTACTGCAGTTGGCGGGATGACCTTTTGCAGACTTAGATAGAAACCTGCATTCAATGGCCCAACACAATCCCTTTTTATCCTCTTCCCCTTCATGAAACCTATGCATTTGTTGACCCCATTTCAGGTGGGTAATTCGTTCTGGGCTCAAGGTGGATCTTTTGTGGGCAGCTGAAGGAAAGGATGATGCGGTCTTCTTCCCCTTAGCAGGGCATGAGATGTCTGGGTTGAGCCTCTGGTTTGCAACCCCACTCCCACGACTACCCTCACTCCCATCCTTACCCCCACCCTCACTCCCACCCCCACCCCCACATCTACCCCCACCCTCACTCTCATCCTCACCCCCTCCCCCTCACCTACCCCCACCCTCACTCCCACACCTACCCCTACACCTACCCCCACCCTCACTCCCACCCCCACACCTACCCCACCCTCACCCCCACACCTATCCCCACCCACACTCCCATCCTCACCCCCACACCTACCCCCACCCTCACTCCCACCCCCACCCCCACATCTACCCCCACCCTCACTTTCATCCTCACCCCCTCCCCCTCACCTACCCCCACCCTCACTCCCACACCTACCCCTACACCTACTCCCACCCTCACTCCCATCCTCACCCCCACATCTTCCCCCACCCTCACTCCCACCCCCACACCTACCCCACCCTCACCCCCACCCCCACACCTATCCCCACCCTCACTCCCATCCTCACCCCCACACATACCCTCACTCTCCTCCTTACCCCACACCCACACCTACCCCCACTCTCACTCCTATCCTCACCCCCAACCACACTTCCGTCCTTACCCCCACCCCCACACCTACCCCCACCCTCACTCCCATCCTCACCTCCACCCCCACTCTCACCCCCATCCTCACCCCCACACCTGCCCCCACCCTCACTCCCATCTTCACCCCCACCCCTACACCTACCCTCACCCTCACTACCACCCCTACCCCCACACCTACCCCCACCCTCACTCCCACCCCTACCCCTACACCTACCCCACCCACACTCCCATCCTCACCCCCACATCTTCCCCCACCCTCACCCTACACCCTTTCCCCACCCTCTAGAGAGAGAGAGAGAGAGAGATGAAGGGAGTGAAAGAGAGAGTGAGACTGATGAAGGGAGAAAAAGAGAGAGAGAAACTGATGAAGGGAGTGAAAGAGAGAGAGAAACCGATGAAGGGAGAAAAAGAGAGTGATGAAGGGAGTAAAAGAAAGAGAAACTGATAAAGGGAGAAAAAGAGAGAGAGAAACTGATGAAGGGAGTGAAAGAGAGAGAGACTGATGAAGGGAGTGAAAGAGAGAGAGAAACTGATGAAGGAAGAAAAAGAGAGAGTGATGAAGGGAGTAAGAGAGAGAGTGATGAAGGGAGTAAAAGAGAGAGAGAAAAGGGTGTGAAAGTAAACAGAGGTGGAGTGCTCTTCTGAGAATCAATTTGAATTAATTTAGCTGGTGAGGTGTTTCTGTCTATTACTTTAAGCAACTGTCATTTTGAATAGATTCATTGCCTGAGAGGCTGTCTGGCTGGGAGAGAGAGACGAAAAACATGATTGCTTTCATGATCCTGCGAGGGCTGGGAATAATTCACTGTCTCAGGATGGGGGGATAAGAGAAGGGAATAAAGGAGAGGAGAAGAGGAGGATAAGAGAGGAGAGAAGAGAAGAAGAGGAGGCCTGTGGAAGCCAGTCTGAATGAGTTTGTGTCTGTGGGGAAATGGTGATATGAATTTACTGAATAAAACGCATGTGCGCGCACACACACACACACACAAACACACACACACACACACACACACACACACACACACACACATGTAGACACACACACATCTCCACTCCAATTGAACATTTCTTTCTCTATCTCCCCCTTCCGCTGTCACATGTTTGTACAGACACACACACACACACACAAACCTAAAGACATTCCTGCAAAGGCAGTGTCTGCAGACAGAGATTGGATATCACAGCCAGCCACACAATCAAAACCCAGAGGAAAACAATGCTGTCATGGAGTCACCCATCTATATTCAGCCTTCACTTTACTGTAACCAACTGTCCATCCACCAATATCAACCACTACAACACACACACACACACACACACACACAAACCATCAAACACATTGAGCGTTTGGTATTCCCAAATCAAAGAAAGGACCAAAGCATATCAAGGGCTTAAGCTGTGTGTGTGTGTCTCTCTCTCTCTCTCTCTCTCTCTCTCTCTGTGTGTGTGTGTGTGTGTGTGTGGATGTGTGTGTGTGTGTGTGTGTGTGTGTGTGTGTGTGTGTGTGTGTGTGTGTGTGTGTGTGTGTGTGTGTGTGTGTGTGTGGATGTGTGTGTGGATGAGTGCCGGGATGTCAGCTGTAAATACACCCTTAAGGCCACCCTCTGTCATTCTCCACTGATGCCCCTAATTTATGACATCACACATCGCCAATTATTGTCCAGGCTGTTTACCGTCCCATAAAGCCGGTACAGCACTCCGCTGGAGAACCCCATAGCCCAGGAGCCTCCGGCGGCCAGCTCTCTGTCCATCCACCCATTACACGACCCGACCGCACACATTTCAGAGACAAACACAGCTGCATATGAATACATGTGGGCTCATATTTTTCATCTCCAAATGGGAATGTGATAGCAGGATGAAAGGCTGCGCGGTGCTGCTCTCGTGTGGGAGCATGTCATGTAATGGGAGACATCCTTGCTCGGGGCAGCACAAGTGAATCTCCACCTGAAGAATATGACTGCTTGTTCCCGAATAATAGAGACACCCAAGATTCACACGCCATTTTCTTTTGTTTTGCCAAGAAGTATTAGTTCTGGGAAAAAACACATGCCATTGTCAATACCCCAGGCTGGCCGACAGCTACAACTGTCACACATATCGAGTTCGTCCACACCAGATGCAGCCCAATTGAATCTGGAGGAGCTCGGGAGCGGCGGAGTGTTGTGGTGTAGTCCGACCCCTCCTTTTCTCTGGACACACACACATACACACACAGACATACAGTACACATACACACAAACACACACACATACACACATGATGGAGTGTTGTGGTGTAGTCCGACCCGTCCTCTTCTCCGGAGAACAAAAGCAAACAGGCTCCTTTTTCAGACGCCCTCAATGGCACCTTTTGGTGTGGGATGGCGTCAACAACGGGCCCTGGAGTCCAACGTCTTTTCAATTAAGAATTTAGGGCCCTATTGAATTCCACACCCTGCGTGTGCGCGCAGCAGAAACATTACGCCCTGGGCAGCGGGCAGCTCCTCTTGTCTGTGTCTTTCCCTGTGTGTCATACATGTGCAAGGCTCATTCCCTGTGTGTCATACATGTGCAAGGCTCATTCCCTGTGTGTCATACATGTGCAAGGTTCATTCCCTGTGTGTCATACATGTGCAAGGCTCATTCCCTGTGTGTCATACATGTGCAAGGTTCTTTCCCTGTGTGCCATACATGTGCAAGGCTCATTCCCTGTGTGTCATACATGTGCAAGGCTCATTCCCTGGGTGTCATACATGTGCAAGGCTCTTTCCCTGTGTGTCATACATGTGCAAGGCTCATTCCCTGTGTGTCATACATGTGCAAGGTTCTTTCCCTGTGTGTCATACATGTGCAAGGCTCATTCCCTGTGTGTCATACATGTGCAAGGCTCATTCCCTGTGTGTCATACATGTGCAAGATTGCAGCAGAGTGGACAAAAGAGGTCAAAGCATGTGCTCTGCTGAACTCGTGCAAAGGGAAGCATTGATACGGCACCAACTTTGTATTGAGTTTTGATATTAACACCTCAGCTCAGTTGGCCTACGAAGGAGTGTGTGTGTGTGTGTGTGTGTGTGTGTGTGTGTGTGTGTGTGTGTGTGTGTGTGTGTGTGTATTTACGGGAGAGATAGAGAAGAGAGAGACAGAGAAAGACACCAACCAGATTGACAAACCAATATGTCCACTTAACCAGATAACCAGAGACCCAAATGAGCAGTGGCAGCTCATGCAGAGAGAGAAAGATGGAGAGAGACAGAGAGAGAGAGATAGAGAGAGCCAAATCAGCTTAGACTGGCTGGAGAACTTTGCAATTAAGATTCCCTTTTGGAGGGACGTGGAGGGATCCTTAGCAGGGGGTTGGACGCTATAGACCGGTAATGAGGCAAGACACTCTCTCTGTCTCTCTCTCTCTGTTCTTCTCTCTCTCTCCACCCCTACCTCTCTCTATCTATTCACCCCCCCCCCCCCTTCAGCATCCTCGTAAACTACTTGCCACACTCCATCATGCTATACTAGAGGGAGAGAGAGAGAGAGAGACTGGCCCTCCGCTTGCCCGGTGCTTGCCCACTTCCCCCCTAGGTGATGAGAATAAATAACTCACTGCTTTGAAAGGCTATAGATGGGGAGGGGGAGAGAGAAAGAAAGAAAGAAAGACAGAGAAGGAGGGAGAGAGATGGAGAAAGAGGGAAGGAGAGAGGGAGAGAGAGAGAAAGAGAGGAGGGCTGAGTGGTGACATAGCATACCCTGGAGAATGTACTCGTGGATACTTAATGAATCTGGTCACAGTGCGCCACAATGAAATCTTTATCTGAGGGCGGAATGTGAGAAGGCTTTGGCAGAAGGTGTGTGTGTGAGAGAGGAATCATAGAGAAAGAGAACGTGTGTGCGTGTGTGTGTGTGTGTGTGTGTGTGTGTGTGTGTGTGTGTGTGTGTGTGTGTGTGTGTATGTGTGTTCACATGTGTTCATGAGTTATCACTTGAGTGTTGATCTCTGTGCGTTTTTTTTTTGCATGGTGTCATAAACTGTCTGTTTACAGCATTTTTCTATTTCTGTTTGTGTGTGTGTGTGTGTGTGTGTGTGTTGGCTCTCAATCACGTCAGCTGCTTTGGTTACAGCACAGGATGCCAGCAAGTCCCCATCAACCAGACCTCTCCTTCCCTCCCTCTCTCTCTCTTTCTCTCTTCCCCCCATTCTTTCTTTATTCTGCCCTTTCTTCCCCATTCCTGATTTTGCATTTTTTTTCTTTAAGAGGGAGAGCAATAGTCTATAGTCTCAATAGTCTCCCTCTATTCACATTTTTCCCACTTCTGGCACTGATGGTGCTCACACACAAACACGCATGCATTCAAGTCCACACACACACACACACACACACACAAACACACACGTACACACACACACACACACACACACACACACACACGTACACACACACACACTCACACAACACACACACACACACACACACACACACACACACACACACACACACACACACGCACCAAACACACGCACACACGCGCACACACACACACACACACACACACACACACACACACACACACATACACCTTCTCCCTCTCTCTCAATCACTCTTTTCTTTTTCCTCCATTAAGTGCACTGCATCCAGTTACAATAAATCCTGCGTGCCCCCCCCCCCGCCCAACCCCAGCCTCCTCCTCGGCATCACACAAAGCTGGGACTGTGTTGCTCCTGTGGCATCCTCCCAAACAGACTACACTTTAAGACAGATGAGATCAGCCTGCCATGCCACTAGTGTGTCCCAACCCTGCGCACTCTCTAGAGCAGCGGCAACCCCACATAGGAAAAACACAACCCTACATAAAAAAGAGGATTTCTGAGATTTCTGTGGCTTCCCAATCTATTCATATGTGGATCTTCTTTCTTTTTACCACACAGACCAGATAAAGAAGTCGCACTTGGCAGTACAATATAAGCCCTCAAACTGCATTCAAAAATGCCCCTGTTAACACTTCTGAGCGCATGCTTGGCGACTATCATAACGCTTCTGAAAGTAAAGAGGGAAATAAATCATCTTACCTTGATTTCCAAGAGTTTCTCTCCACCTCTGGAAGTTCTCTCCACTCTCTCTCTCTCTGTCTTTTCTCTCTCCTCTTTATTTGTTCATCCACCACTCCGTCTGCTTCTGCCTCTCTCTCTCTCTCTCTCTCTCTCTCTCTCTGCCTCTGTGTTATTTGTCTCCTTCCTGGGCTCGGGTGCCTGTGGGGGGTGTCGGAGCGGTCACCTGCTGATCAGCGGCGCCTGGTGCGCGTGGCGATGGAGTGAGTGGGGAAATGAAGGCTGAGCGGGAGCGTGGGATTCACACCTCCTGATGGCTGGATTGGTCCGTGCTGGAGAGCTCCGCACGAGCGTGTGTGACAAAGCAATCTTCAGGTGGGGAGGGTGACTGGCTGCTCCACTCTGCTCTCCTCCCCTCTCTCTCTCTCTCTCTTTCCCTCCTTCTCTCTCTCTTCCTCTCTATCTAAACACTCTCTCTCTCGGTCTCAGTCCGTTCTGTGAGACTCACTCACCCACTCCCTCTGGTGCCCTTCTCTTTCATTCTCTCTATCTACCTCTTTTTCCACACCTCTTTCTGCTTCCTCATATGTTACTCTCTCTCTCTCTTTCTCGTCCTCCTCTCGGTTGTTGATGGGTTAGTGCTGGGCTGCTGTTCTTTGCACACTGGGTTCTCTCCCTGATGAAGTGTGAAGTGGGTTCTAGCAACTGCTCTCTCTCTCTCACACTCTCTCTCTCTCTTCCTCTCTTCCTCTCTCTCAGTTAGACTCAGGCTAAGTTACAGAGATGTATTTTCTTTCTGTTGGATGTTCTGTTTTTTCACTCTCCCTCTGTCTTTGTCATGTTTAGTCTCTGTCTTTCTTTTTCCATCTCTCTATCTATTTTTCACTCTTTTGTCTCTCTCTCAGTAGAGCATTATCGGCATGACAAAAATACACTTTGCACTGCCAAAGCATTTATAATTGCACAGGTAGTTAGTGGTATGTGATCTCTTTACATCTCTCTATATTTCACTCTCTCTTTCTCTTACTCTTTTATGTACTTCTCTATCTATCTTTTACTCTGTCTCCCTCCCTTACTCTCTCTCTCTCTCTCTCTCTCTCTCTCTCAGTAGCGGCTTTTGCCTCATGAATATTCTGACCGTGTAAACACGGCTGAGAAGGGTTGAATTACCCCTCTATTGGCAGTAACCACGCTGTCTCGGATCTCCCTTTCTTCTCCCCACGCTCTCTCTCTCTCTCTCTCTCTCTCCATCCCCAGTTCTATATCATTACACCTTTTAGCACTGATACCCTTTTAAAGGAGCTGCCACTCTTCTAAGATTATGTCTCATTACATACCCCTCTCTCTTTCTTTCCTTCGTCCTGTTGTAGTCACCCCATTTTTCCATCTCTTTTCTCCATCTTTATCTTTCTCTCTGACCTTTTGCACTTTCTGCACTTTTTCTTCTCTCTCCACATTATCTGTTATCGCCCACAGGAGCCGAGAGAGAGGCTGATGGAGAAAATAGCCAGCATCGATCCCGCTGTGCTGAATTACGGTAATTAGCATTATTGGCTACATGTTGGTAGTGGCTGTTCCAGCATCAAGGTCCACTCCCCAGGTGTCATGGATGTTAAGAAAAACAAGGACATAAAAACATTCACATTTTATTAAAGATGTGCCGATATTAATTCTACCTCGTCGAGGGCTGAATATTTTATGTTACTGCCAGAGGAACAAAAAGAAATTTACAAGAACATTAATTGAAGAAATAATGATTATTACATGGGCAATCAAAATATTGTAACAGCAGTTTTTGTTTAATTCGCCAAAGGTAAGTGAAAGAGTCCGATTGTAATGATGAATTACAGTGATTTTACTGCAAAATGAAAATGAGGGTTTTTTACCTACAGTGAAACCGCTGAAGGCTAGAAAAGCAAGATTGGCTTTGAGAGGTCATTGAATCAGCTCTCTTCCGTTCTGAGATTAACCAAATTTTACAAAGGTTCTTCCTCCTGAGGCATGTGTCGCATTAATTTCTTTTGGCAATTTTGGCAGAAATTTGCTGTAAATATGATAGCCCAGTACCTTACAAAAGGTTTCAGAGAACACCAAGTGAGTGCCTTGCCTTGAGTGAGTGAGTACTTGGGTGAGTAAATCTGACACACAACAGACCTATGGAATAACTAACCTGAAATGTGCTCATTTGTTAACATATGCTTTTCCTGAAGTCTTAAAATAGTTTAAATTGCAGCATGTTTATGAACAGGTAATATAATCTTGCGAAAACAAGCTTTTACTGGAGCTGCAAAGGTGCCTAATTTCCGTATAAGTCACTGAGTTACCATTTTAATTTCTTAAAAGCAGCGACCCATAAAACCATTTGACTAGTTACGACAGGAAAGTCAATTAGTTTCACTCAAAAATCTAAACATTAACTGCAAACATAATTACTGTGCGCATGTGGCACAATCCTCACAGACACACACAGCGATACGCACAAACACAGCGACGGACACACACACACACAGCGCAACACACACACACACACACACACACACCGGAAACACACACACACACAAACGCACACACACAAACACACACACACACACACACACACACACACACACACACACACACACACACAGCGATACGCACACACACAGCGACGGACACACACACACACACACACACACACACACACACACACACACACACACACACACACACAAACACACAAACACAAAATGTATCAGTTGTGTGCCTTCGCTCGAGACATATTTATGTGCCTCCGTGCGAGCTCCTCCTTGTGTATGCATACTGGCACTCAGTCAGATGTTAGATGGAGCAGCAGCAGCAGCAGCAGCTTAATGCCACTTCCTGTGGTGTGGGGACAAGAGCTGGGGACCACAGGAGCCCCAGGAAGCCATCAGGAAAGCAGCGTGAGGGCCCAGGCCCCAGACACCTCGACCCTATCAGCATATCAGCCAACCAGACGCCGATCCCCAGGCTGAGCCCCCAGAAAACCTTCCATATCCCTGCGGTCTCCTCTCAGACGTCTGGCTCTGTCGTCCATCCATTATGGGCAGATTTCTATCACCAACACAAATAGGTGATTTAGCCTTAATAAACAACAAGAGGAAAGAGTGACGGAGAGGGAGTCCGGGCATGTGTCTGCATGCTACAGTAGCTTATTAAATGAGGAGCTTCCATTATGGGGGCTTTTTTCTTCTTGTTGTTGTGTTTTCTTCCTTTTTCGCCTCTTTTTTCCAGTTATGCCCAGATTTTTTTTCTGCTTGTTTTTGACTAATGGAGCAAGATTATTCCGACTGTTTACGGGAAAGTGCACTTCGCTAATGTCGGAAAGGGACTGATGTGTTCTCTCTTTGTCATTCTCTCTCTCTCTCTCTCTCTCTCTCTCTCTCTCTCTGTCATTCTCTCCCAGCAGACACTGTCAATGGACACACAGGAAAAGATGTGTCCCTGCTGCTCATCGACTGCTTGTTTTCCATAATGAGGATGAACAGAAGCAGAAACAGAAACAGAGAGCGAGAGAGAGAAAGAGAGAGAGAGAAAGGGCAAGAAAAGCAGATCACATAGAAGAGAACAGAGAAGCCACTAGTGGTAAGCAATAAAAGAAAGAGAAGATCACACTTCATTCATATTCTTTCTCTCCCTCTCTCTCCCTCTCTCTCTTCTCTTCTCTCTGTCTTTTCTGTCTCTTTTCTCAATTCAAATTGAGGAGTTTAGCAACACTTTTTGCACACCCATTATCAAAGCATTAAAAAGACATTCATAAATGGCCAAAACATATTGACAATATCTCATAATAGCATTCTGTTAGTCTATAGAACAATGCATATTAATGACTGTACTCAAAACATATTACAATGTTGTAATATAAGCTCTTACAGTCTTAAGTATTCATTATGGTAGTCATAACTAGCTAACCCCATAATCAGGTTAACAACAGATGCAAATGTGGATAAGAGGAAGTAAAAAAAAAGAATTATACATTTTTATTCAAATCCAAGCTTGTTTTACTGCTATGATGCTCTCCCTCTCTGTCACACACACACACACACACACACACACACACACACACATACACACACACACACACACACACACACACACACACACACACACACACACACACACACAGAGTTTGGGCTTGATATCTGAGGGATAGCCATTTGGCTGGACCCTCTCTGGTCTTGTCAGCAAAGCAGAGGGGAGCGTGCCCATTGGCTGGCCAGGAGAGACAGAGCAATCAGGCTCTGGTCCACCACAGCTGTGTGCCCCATATACCACAACTCATGCAAAGCCCCATGGGAAATCTCCACTGCCCTCGCTGCATGCGGACCCTGCTTCTCTCTGATTACTACAGTATGAGTACTGTCTCTATATTGTATTAGAAATGTACTCATAATGTGTTATCTCTCTGCTGTGCTCAACACATTACAGTGCAGAAGCTGCTTACCAGTATCCACACTACGGTGATGTAGTCTTATGAGCCGCATGCATAATAGAATGGAAAATGATATTATAACAATCTATAGTAAATGTAGTTTATGACACTGTAAGCCAGTGCTCATGTGGCCTTATGATTAGGATGCTAAATTGTTTGCTTAGTAAGTAAAAGTTCATCAAACATTACATCTGCCTTTATACAGCTATGTAAAAGGGCAATACTAAGAAACTGCACACCTCAAATGCTAAAGGTATGATTCTGGGCTTTAGGCCAAATTAATGCTACAATTGACCTACAGCACCGTTAGAGATTTGCAGTGTCAGACTTTAATATTCTGACAAGTGACTATAACACAATGCAATATCTGCACAAGCTGAATCCTCGTACCTACCAAAACCCATGCAGACCTTTGCAGTGGAGCTCTCTGCTCTGCTGCCATAAACAAGCATTATTGATGAAGTCAATAATGAACTGAGAGGTGTGTATATGTGTGTGTATGTGTGTGTGTGTGTGTGTGTGTGTGTGTTGTTCTATCCACATTTGTTCATGTGGACAGGGGGGAAATGTTGAGCCTGCTTTCCTGTATTATCCAAGATTTCCCTTAGCACGAATCCATCAGGGTCTTGGAGGGGGGGGGGCATTGGTGGGTGTGTTTTCATGTGTGTTCATCCAGGTGTTTGTGTGTGTGTGTGTGTGTGTGTGTGTGTGTATGTGTGTGTGTGTATTAGAGAAAATGAGCTGGATGACTCCTCTCTTAGGTTCAATTCCATCTTTATAATTGGAACATATGGTCAGGTATCAACTCCAGCCTTTATCAATTCGGAGTGTGTTATTTTGCCGACTCTGCAGTGTGTGTGCATGAGTGTGTGTGCATGTGTGTGTGTGTGTGTGTTTGTAAATGGTGTGTGTGACCAGCTCTTTTTTCCTTTTATTAATTTAAGACATCCCCACTGCACTATGATGTGCTTCTTTCTGTGTGTGTGTGTGTGTGTGTGTGTGTGTGTATTTGGGTAAGTGTGTATGCATTTGTGTGTGTGCATTTGTGTATGCAGTTGTGTGTGTGTGTGTGCCTATGCAGACTGTTTGTACATGGCAGTGATTAAGTATTCATGTGTGCGTGTATAGAGACTCCTGGGAGAGGTATCTGCATATCTGTGGGGACTGACAGTCAGCAATGCTCTAGCCTCTGGACACTGAGTCATCACACACACACACACACACACACACACTCTTAAGAATGACTGTGAACCGCTGACGTTGCCATCCTATTGTCTTCCTCCTTGCCTTTTTCAAATGTAGCCGCTTCTACAACACTTGTTTTCAAAATGCAAACCACCCCAAATGTCATTTTAAGACTAATGCTGGATCCAAGATGTGTGTGAGAAAGCTTTTCACACCTTGTTAACATTCCCTTCACCTCCTGCGATGTCTCACACTCAGGTTTGATCTTGCAAAGAATTTTGCCGTGATGGCACCAGTATGGAGGATACAATTTGTTGTGACTTCCTCTTGGGCCGCACAACAAAAACAAAACCATGTGGTTGTATTTGTTTACTGAAGATGTCTCTACCAGCTGGCTCATGGAGAAATTACGCCTCAGTGCCACTTCTGATATAATATAGCTTTGCCTTTATGAAATCACTGTTTAACCTAATAAAAATGACTGACTAATATGCTGTTATATTATTTGTGCTTACATAATAGAGATTTTAATAGCTTGATGCTCTTTAAATGGTTTGTTGCGTTGTAAAAAGTTTCGGTGCACAGGACGGACGTACCTATCCGCAATCACTCTTCTTGGTTCTGACCAAAGAAGAGCGCTTTGTAATCTCCATTATGCACCATACCTGGCTGTGCTTTAGCGCATCTCTCTAATAGACCTAAGGCCTATAGGCTGTAAAAGTGGGAATCTAATATTTCCCCCAAACATAGTTTGTATAACATGAGGTCGAATATTTCATTTGTTTTAAGTTTTCAACAATACAGATCAACAACACTTCCTGACAGTTTCAATCAATATGCAGGGCAGTTGAAAACATTCGGGGCTTAGCCCATAGAGTCTAAACGGTTCTCATAATTCCTATTTTGCCTGACTCCTGCTCACTTTTCATAAATTAATCCACCAACTCAAGCCTCATTTGCACCACATTGATTGAATATTAGGGACAATAGTATTTTGACAATTAGAGGATGTAATGACTTGTTGCTATCTTGACATTTTCTGTTTGCTATTAGAAACCTTAGTAACGTACACCAAATAGCAAATGTCCCAAGACTCATGCAGGTGCTTCTCTCTCTCTCCCAGCCTAGTGAGACTCCCCTATTGGCCGGTCCCCGGTGCTTGACGGCTGTCTGTGTCATTGACCCCAGATGTCAATCACAGTTAGGACCCTGCTGCCCCCTGTGGTCAGTATGTACTGTTGTCACCAGCCAAGGGCCAGTAGCCTTAAGTACCAACAGATCCCAGTTACACACACCACAACACGAGATTACGTTTTTTTTGTAAAAATACAGATTTATTTAACATGTAATAACACATGGGTCGCCACTCTAGACAGGAGGGTAAAACTTATAGGGGCAGACATGTTCAGGGTTGGCCACTCAAAACCACACGTGTAGTCAATCCCATCTCAGAACCATAAGGCACTTCAAAAGTCATAAGCACGAATCACCACCTATTATAATTTCACAATCCTTGGACACAGCACACAGTAATGCACACAGTAATGATTTGTGACGTCACGCCCACACACTAAAAAGGCCCTTAACCGTTGCCCACTACAACTCCACCCACTGCCCAGTTACTGCAGCCCACCAGCACATAAGACACAACATTCACAAACACAAAAATGAATAAGAAGAAAATTATTGTCCGTTGGCCGGGATCCTCCAGGCCAAAAGGAAAATAAAAAAAACAATAAATCAGTTCCAAGGGGATTGGTATCAGTCTCACCAGGGCCTCTGGGAAATGTAGTCCGCTATCGGATCGGCAGTGAGCCTAGTTCTTGAAGGTGGCGTCACGGCGGCACGATGTTCACGTCAGCACGCCAGTGGAGTCCTCAACCACAGAAGCGGAAGCAGCACTGAGTCCCGGCTGAAACTGTTGACAAAACACAGGCCATTAGACCACTCTAGCCAGCAGTGTCAGCGACGCTCACTCGCACAACGATGCAGAGTTGGAATATCACCGTCCCTTTTGATGCACTCCAAGTTAGCGTTGTCACTCGACTGCGGCTCTCCTCCGGATCAGGCTCCATCTCGTCGTCCGGCAGCACCCGCCTGGAATTCCAACACCATCGTGAGCTACATGGACATGTGAATTAACAAAAGAATACAAATAGCTCTTCCCTTTACTGTGGCGATCGTCTAGCGTAGATAGCCCACAGCGGCTCAGCGTCCTCGTCGGCAGTCACAGTCAGCAGGCAGCGGTCAGCACAGGCAGCGGTCAGCGGTCAGCGGTCAGCAGGCAACAGGCAACAGGCAGCAGGAAGCAGGACTTCGCCTTCTCCCCTACTCCCCCCCACAGTCCCGCCGCTCACTGCCTCTTATCCGAGCTACAATCACCACACCAGCCAACCAGCACGGTAGCCAGATGATTGTCCATCAAGGCTGACGGGTGTGGGAAATCGTCTAGAGCACCACGCAGGCTTCGGGGCAGGGAAAAGAATCAGTACACAAGCATCCTACCACACAAACAACACTGTACCCCCAAATTAGGTCTTTGGGATCGTCTAACCATGGGTACTACCCCAACACCCCTGTCATCCACCACCCCTTGCCCCACCCCTCCTACCTGCTCTAGCTCAGGGTCCACCTGTCCTGCTAACAAGGGGGTAGCAGGCTCCAAATCCTCCTAGGGGGGCGAACCTGCTGCAGCGGCCACCGAAGGGGTAACCTAGGACCAGGGCCATTTGTGTCTGTCCGAGGCCCCCTGGCCATTGGAGGAAAGGCCTCCTGTAGACCTGGAGGGCAAGGCCGCAGGTTGTTCCTGTGTAAGGTACGGATGGGACCCTCTCTGCCTTCTGGCCGGACACTGTAGACAGGTTGACCCGGCCGCACCTGTGCCACCACCACAAATGGACAGGGGACCCACCTCGGCTCTAGCTTTCCCCAAGCCCGCCGGCGGAAGTTGCGGACCAAGACCCGCTCTCCCACTAGTAAGGTGGTGGCTGTTGCCCTTCGATTGTCTCGGTTTTGGTCCCATGTCTGCCTCTGTTGCGCACGAGTCTGAACATGCCGGTAGGCCTCGATAAGGGTCCGATGGTGTCTTTGGACCCAGTCTTCCAGGGGGCGCGTTGTTGTGGGGGCTGGACGCCAAGACACAAGTCTATGGGAAGTCGAGCATGCCTGCCAAACACAACAAAATGAGGGGTTAGTCCAGTAGCACTATGCACAGTGTTGTTATAGGCCTGCACTAGGGCTGGCAACCTTGCTGGCCACTGGCCCTGTTCCTCCACTGGCAGAGAACTCAATAGGCCCAGCAAGGTCTGATTGAACCGTTCCACCGCACCATTTCCTTGGGGGTGGTAGGGGGTGGTGCGGCTCTTGATGCACCCGTACAATGTACACAGCTGGCGCATCAATTCTGACTCAAAGGCGCCTCCTTGATCGGTCAGGAACCACTCGGGACAGCCGAAGGTCTGGATGAAGGCTCCCCACAGAGCTCTGGCTGTGGTTACCGCCGATTAGTCTCGGGTGGGCACCGCCACAGCATACCGGGAAAATAAGTCAGTAATGACCAGGATGTAAGGGTAGGGATCCGCTGAACGCCCCAGTGCCAGGTAATCTAAGCCCACTACCTCGAAAGGGTATGCACACTGAATGGACTGGAGGGGAGCCTTCACCTCAGGGCCAGTCTTGCATATGGCACACTGGGCACACCCTCTGGCCCACTCACCACAGTCTCGGGCCATCCAAGGCCAAAAAAATCTCCTCCGCAGCAGGCTGAGAGTCCGGTCATGACTTGCGTGCCCAGCCGCCTGGTGGTAATCCTTCCACACAGCATGAGCCTCTGCTTCTGGGACCAGGATCTGCCATCCCTCAATCCCGGTGTCCGCCTCCTCAATTCTCCGGAGCAGGACCCCTTCCCGGACTTCCAGTCGTGCCCACTCCGCCATCCATCTCCGTAGCTTAGGGCTCCTGCATTGCATCGGTGGGTTGGGCATTCCGCTGCTTCCAGGCTCCCAGCTGCTGAAGATCCGGGTCAGCTTGCTGGACCTGCAGCCAATAACTCAGTGGGGCCTCTTCCACCCGAGTGGCTCCTGACTCAGGCCCAGCATCATGTTGGCCTGGCCCTGGGGGTAGGACAGTTTGGACAGCACCGACCCCCAACCCACTGGGGAGCCGCGACAGGGCATCCGCATTCCCATTCCGGCTACCTGGGCGGTATTTGATCTTGTACTTAAAATTTGCCAATTGGGTGGCCCATCGTTGTTCAGTGGCCCCCAAATTTGCTGGACCAATTTTCAGATGGACCAGAGGGTTGTTGTCGGTGAAAATTTCCACCTCGACCCCCCAGAGATAGTCCTTGAACATTTCAGTGATCGCCCACTTGAGCCCCAGCAACTCCAGCTTGAACGAGCTGTAATTCCTGTCATTACGTTCTGCTGGATGGAGACTGCGGCTCGCGTAGGCGATCACCCTTTCATGCCCCTCTTGGACCTGCGACAATACAGCGCCCAGTCCCTCCAGGCTGGCGTTCACATACACCCTGAAGGGGAGGCTGAAGTCTGCGTACGCCAGGACTGGGGCCTCCAATAGGGCTTGTTTTAACTGATCGAATGCAGCCTGACAGGCCTCTGACCACTGAATCGGGGAGTTCTTGGCCCCAGCAGTTCCCTCCAACAGCCGATGTAAGAGGGTGGCAATCTTGGAAAACCCAGGAATAAAGCGGCGGTAGTAGCCTGCGAAACCAAGGAAAGAGCGAACCTGCTTCACAGTATTTGGTACAGACCAGTCCCTCACAGCTGCCGTCTTCTCGGGGTCGGTGGCCACCCCATGTTGGCTGACAACATGCCCCAGGTAGCGCACTTCTCTCTGGAAGAGCCGGCACTTCTGTGGCTGGAGCTTCAGGCCATGAGTCTGGAGGCGCTGGAAAACCTGTTCAAGATGGGTCAGATGAGCAGTAAAGGATGGGGAAAAGACTATGACATCATCCAGGTAAATTAGCAAAAAGTCGTTTAACTGGTCGCCAAGGCACGGCTGCATCAACCGCTGGAACGTGGCGGGGGCGTTGCATAGGCCGAGGCATCCTCTCAAATTGGTACAGTCCTAGAGGTGTTACAAAGGCCGTCTTTTCTTGGTCCCGAGGATCCACTTCGACCTGCCAATAGCCACACGCCAAGTCCAGGGTTGAATAGAAAGCCGCCTTTTTCAGTGTAGTCAGGGACTCTTCGATCCGCGGCAGGGGAAAAGCGCCTTTGTGGGTTACCTGATTCAGCTTCCGGTAATCGACGCAGAAGCGTCTTTCTTCCTGACCAAGACCACAGGGGCAGCCCAAGGACTGGAGCTCTCACTCACCACCCCGTTCTCCAGCATCCCTCGTAGCAACCCCCGCAGTTCCGCGTACAACGTGGGTGGAACAGGCCAGTGTCTCTCCCGGATAGGGGGAGCGTCGCCAGTAGGTATCCGGTGTTGGACAACGCTGGTTCGGCCAAAATCGTCCTCATGTGCAGCAAACACTGAAGACCACTTCTGCAGCAGTGATGTGAGTTGGCCTTGTTCCTCCTTGGTCAGACCATCCCCTTTCAGGCCCAACGCCGGGTGGTCCTCCATGCACTCGCTGCTCACGGACTGAACAGACACCTCTACCACAGCTGGCTCTGGATGGGTAAAGACCAGCTCGGTTTGGCTCCTCACATCTTCGGTCCCCACCTGGGTGACTGCAGCAAGGGGGGGCCCTGAGGAACCTGAACGGGAAATGGGTTAGGGTTACACAGGCGGAGAGCAACCCTACCTTCGCGCATCCAGGTCAGGGTCCTTGCCACTCGCCACTCACGGCTCCAATCATCCAGGTCTTCAATCATCACCCAGCAGTCAGCCTGGCCGGCTCCCTGGGGTACGCGGGTCCAGACCACCATCTCCGTCTCTGGGGGCAGGATGACCGGATTCTGACGCTCCAACTTGGCAACTCCCTCTATCTGTGCAATGGGTCCCTGCACCAAGGTCTTCCTGCAAACTGCAAAGGCCTTCCCCCAAGCCTCTCCAGCCTTCCGGGTGGTGGTCGACCTGAAGGCTGCCTCCCCTGGGTGGCTTCCCTGGAAAACCTGTGCCCAACAGTCAGAAATAACATTCATTCAGAGGATTCCACATTCAGCTCCAAGATCCATTTCATCGCCCCCCCCCCCCCCCCCCCCCCCACGGGCGCAGGGTCCACAGCACGCCATCGATGATGCAGTTCGCGGAGACACAGCACAAAGGCCCCCACCCCTTCATCTGTCCCTTGGCGGCACTGGAAAAACTTTGCTCGCAGTTGGGCAACTGGCTCAGCTTTTCCATAAAGGGTCTTCAGTAGGGCGAAAAGGTTCGTATCCGTGTCACGTTTATCTGGCTCTGCAAGCAGTACTTCCTGTTTGGCCTCACCTTCAAGGGCACTAAGGATGAAGTCCAGTTTTTGTTGCCCGCTTAATCCTTGAGCACGCAGGAAAGCCTCGATTTGGGCCTGCCACTCCCCATATGTAGCACCCCCCCCCCCCCCCCCCCCCACTAAATTTAGGTATCCACGGGCCACCCATAAACCAAGGCATTAAAACCGCATTAACCATACCGGCCCCCTCCCTAGCCGGGGCTTCTGGGGATCCTCCAGGCCAAAAGGAAAATAAAAAAACAATAAATCAGTTCCAAGGGGATTGGTATCAGTCTCACCGGGGCCTCTGGGAAATGTAGTCCGCTATCGGATCGGCAGTGAGCCTAGTTCTTGAAGGTGACGTCACGGCGGCACGATGTTCACGTCAGCACGCCAGTGGAGTCCTCAACCACGGAAGCGGAAGCAGCACTGAGTCCCGGCTGAAACTGTTGACAAAACACAGGCCATTAGACCACTCTAGCCAGCAGTGTCAGCGACGCTCACTCGCACAACGATGCAGAGTTGGAATATCACCGTCCCTTTTGATGCACTCCAAGTTAGCGTTGTCACTCGACTGCGGCTCTCCTCCGGATCAGGCTCCATCTCGTCGTCCGGCAGCACCCGCCTGGATTTCCAACACCATCGTGAGCTACATGGACATGTGAATTAACAAAAGAATATAAATAGCTCTTCCCTTTACTGTGGCGATCGTCTAGCGTAGATAGCCCATAGCGGCTCAGCGTCCTCGTCGGCAGTCACAGTCAGCAGGCAGCGGTCAGCACAGGCAGCGGTCAGCCAACAGCGGTCAGCGGTCAGCAGGCAACAGGAAACAGGCAGCAGGAAGCAGGACTTCGCCTTCTCCCCTACTCCCCCCCACAGTCCCGCCGCTCACTGCCTCTTATCCGAGCTACAATCACCACACCAGCCAACCAGCACGGTAGCCAGATGATTGCCCATCAAGGCTGACGGGTGTGGGAAATCGTCTAGAGCACCACGCAGGCTTTGGGGCAGGGAAAAGAATCAGTACACAAGCATCCTACCACACAAACAACACTGTCATTGCTCGTCTAAGAGTCCAAAATGTCCATAACTGCAACAGTCCATATAACAATAATGTCCATAACTGCAACACTCCCTATAACACTAATGTCCAAAACTGCAACAGTTCATATAACATTGGTCTCCATATCATAATCAGTCCCCACACAACACATACACATCCTCCCCGCCCACGACACTGTTGTTTGTCTTCCATGCACTCTTTAAAAGGCAAACTATGCAGTTTTGGCCATTTCTTCGCTGTTTTCCTCGTTTTTCGCTCGCAGGTTTCTCTGCAGAGCTCCCCCTACAGCTTCAGCGTATATATTTTATGACACTCCTCAATCGGTCAGTCTGCAGTTTCCTCTTTCTTTGTTCCTCCGACAACGGTTTACTCGCTTTCTGCTTCTTTTTGCTGGCTTTGTCATGACTAATGTCTGAGAAACTCCATCACTACCTTTTACTGGCGTGAATGTGTGTAATGCAGTAAAGCAATTCATTACATCGCAAGACTCACAGACACCAGGGGGAAACGAGACGGCCACCATTCGCCCCAGAAAAACAAGCATTCCAATGATTATGAAGCTGTTAAGTTAAGGTAAATTAAGCTAAACAAAATGCATAGTTAAGAAAAGAGAAGGGACTGTATTTGATTAAATATTTAACTTTAATACCACAATAAGTCTGACTCAGGTTTTGTTGCATGGTACATGGCACATACTGTAATGCTTCGGAATAGAGGAAAAGTACACACGCTCACACAAACACACGGAAACACACATTATGCACATGCATACACAGATGAACACAAACGCACACAAACACACACACACACACACACACACACACACACACACACAGTCACACATGGGTGCGAGCACACACACAAACACACAAGTATACGTGCACAAAGAAATACACACACACACACACACACATCCTCTCTGCAGAGATGTCAGGTCTGCTGAGAGCAGAAAGCTGTTAACACCGAAAATAGCCTGTAAAAGCCCTGGTAATGAGCATACATTCTCTCTCTCTCTCTCTCTCTCTCTCTCTCTCTCTCTCTCTCTCTCTCTTCACATTTACCTCTGCCACTACTACATGTGTTTTTTGTTTGCAACAGCTGAGGTTTGCATTATTTTATGTTACCATTAAAATGCAATCATGTCAGCCTGTGCAAAGGGTCTGTCGTCGTGGAACATTTGGTTATGCTGATGTGATGTTCAATGGAGACTCAGTTGGAGCTGATTTCAGGGTATCTAAGAGAACTCCCGTCTGCCACACATTCACAAACCACCAAGACAAGCCGTGGAGCCTCTGGGCAAGCTCACTCCTCACACCTGTGCAAGCTCACACTTCACACCTGTGCAAGCTCACACCTCACACCTGGGCAAGCTCACACCTCACATCTGGGCAAGCGCACACCTTACACCTGTGCAGAGTGGCAGAGGAAAAGCTCTTTAATGGGCTCCTGAGAAGCAGGAATCTTTTTGTAGCTCGAGGCACGGCTGGAACGATGTGACATCGCGGATACTGAAGACTGCACAGTAGCTCATCCAAAACATGGAAACCATATCGGCTTCACCGCTGTTTTATTGATCCGACTCTGCCACACACAGATGTGCAGACCTCAGGTCAGTGATGGCCTCACCATATGCCTGATTCCTGGCACTAATCCAACTAACCATTTTTCCAGCTTGTGTACATTTCATTCAATCACAGCACAAAAATCAAAATCAAAGAGTGTGTCCAACTGCAATTGACATGCAGACTGTGCGGCCCTGATATCGGAGGCATGACTCATTTAGGATGTTTTGCAGTAGCCGGTGGAGCGGCACGGCCCTCCGCGATCCCTTGGCCTCGGAACCTTGCCGTGTGTGCGGAGCAGGGTAATATATTCCACTTTATCTCCCAGAGAAGAGCCCAACAGCACTAATGAGCAGCATTAAGAGTACAGGATCATTGTTAAAACATCAGTTAACCTACACACAGATACATAATGGACACGGCCCCAGGCAATTAGGGCTGAGATTCTAATCACTATAAGAGAGAGAGAGAGAGAGAGAGAGAGAGAAATTAAGAGAAAGAGAGGGTGAGAAGGAGAGACAGATAAAGTGAGAATGAGGAAAGGAGATGGCAAAAGACAAAGAGAGACAGAGTAATTATCTCTCCTTCTCTCTCTTCCTCTCTCTGCTCTCCCTCTATATTTCAGTTCCATCCCTCTGACACTGTCTTGCTTGTTCTTGGAGGTAAGTCCCTGGACGTTGTGGGAGATTGGACACGCGTTGCCATGCACACAGCCGGTCCCATCCTCCGCTCTTTTTTACTCTCCATCGCTACGGAGACGACCCGTCGCTAACCGGCTTCGCACCACACGGATTAGCAGCGCTCGAAATTGATTGCTTCACTTCCAGAATGTTCTGTGTGATAAAACAGCCCTGGGCAAGCTAAACAACATCACACGGGTGCGCGCACACACACACACACACACACACACACACACACACACACACACACACAAACACACACACACACACACACACAAAGAGACACTTAGTGAAGACCATAGCTACACTTAAATCTTTGTTGGTGATATTGCATTATTTAAAGCAAGCGCATCCATGAACTGCAAGGCATATGTGTGTTCTTATTTGTGTGTGTGTGTGTGTGTGTGTGTGTGTGTGTGTGTACTGTAGCACTGGAGACTCATGGGAAAGGGGAGAACCAAGAGGGGGCTTGTATCACAGCTGGCCCAGTGAGGATGCATCCTCTGTGGGGATCAAAGGAGCCAGAGGGGCCTCTGGCTGGGAGCTCCAACACCAAAGACATCAACACAGACACAAGCACACACACACACACACAGATGAGTGCGCACACACACACAGACGTGCACGCATACACACACATACACACATACAGACATGTACACACACATACTCACACACACACACACACACACACACACACACACACACACACACACACACACACAGTCAGACAAACGCATGCATGCTCACACATACACGTACACACACACACACACACACAAGGATTTTAAGTAGGGCTTGCACTGGCCCTCTTATCCATCTCTTTCTTGGGGAGCATGCTGAGAGTGTGCCTCTGTTCTCCTCCTCACCCCCAGTCCAGCCCACTCCAGTCCAGCCAGTTTAAAGGGACCTCATCTGGACTGTGCCCCCCCCCCCCCCCCCCCCCCCCCACACACACACATACAGACACACACACACACACGCACGCCCAACCCCCCAACTGGATGCACACAGAGAGGGGCGACACCCGAGTCAAGCCAAGCCCCACCGGGATTAGCCTGACTGGGCATGAAGGACTGGCAGCTTGGCTTTGCCCGACACAAGACCCCCATGGGGAGGAGAAGGAAAAATAAAGATGGAGCGAGAGTAGAGAGAGAAAGAAAGAGAGGGAAGGGGGGAGGATGGGATATATGGATCAAGAGGAAAAAGAGATGGATAGCTGACATGGTTGAAAGCCATGTGGGGATATGGGGGGAGGCTTAACCAAAGCGGCGGCCTCATCAGGGTTTCTAGTGAGAGCCCAGAGGACTCAACATTCTGCTCATGTTAGAGCAGTCGGACTGGGGACCACAGAGAGAGAGAGAGGGAAAGAGAGGGAGAGAGAGAGAGAGATGGGTATAAACCTGAAAGTACAAACGAAGAGGGCATGTTGTAGAAAAAGAAGAGGAATAGCATGAGAGAGAGAGAGGAAGGGAGAGAGAGAGAGAGAGAGAGAGAGAGAGAGGGAGGGAGGATTGAGAGAGATCTTCAGAAGGGAGGCGAATGAAAGCTAGACCAGGGGGAGTCTCATACTCTTGAGATCCAGGGACGGTGTAGTGAGTGTGGGCATGTCAGGCTGACACAAGCCCCTGATTGTAGAACGCAGCATGGATCTCATCAAATGTGTAAAGCCTACCTCTGCAGTCTCTCTGTTCAGGCAGGGGGCCTTTCAACTAAGTTAGTTACTTTATTTGTCTTGAAGAAATATTCTTTCCTCTGCATTACCCATCAGAGGGTAAATACCCATACACACACACAGGACTAGGTGGTTGACAAAATAACTTAATTTATTCATTCAACACGCTGTTGTCAAGACAAGAATTTGGGAATTTTTAATTGATGTCTCGAGTTTGCTGTTTAAAATGTGTTGGGACAATAAACAAATTGGAGCTCTCCTCTCTACCCTCCTGTTCAATACTACACTCCTCTGTCAATCAGGGTAATTACTCCCAGTGTGTGTGCATGTGTCCTGCAGCAAGGATTGAATCGAGAGGAACTTCTCTTCTTTTAATTATTTGTAAATTATTTTCTCTCCATTGTTTGACTGACACGACCAGGGAATGAAATATGTGTGTGTGTGTGTGTGTGTGTGTGTGTGTGTGTGTGTGTGTGCGTGCGTGTGTGTATGGACTTTCCAAAGACAGAGAAAAGAGAAATTAATTGAAAACATAAAAGGACTGTGCAATTATTTCTGCAGAGGGAAAATAAAATAGGTTAAAGGGAAAAGGGAAAATTCTTTTTTCACAATTGACTTAATTAGGATATGAGGGAGTGGGGCGTGTTTGACTTGTTCTTTTAAGTTATGCACACACACACACACACACACACACACACAAACACACACAGGCAGGCATACATGCATGTTTGTGAACTGCACTGTTTCTAATACAGGAAGTACAAGACACACAAGAAACTGTGACATCTGGTAAAGGGTGTTTATTGCGGGAGGACGAAATGCTGTCCTTCACTGTTTCAATTTCTTTCTTTCTTTCTTTCGTTTCGTTTCGTTTCGAGAGAGAGAGAGAGTGAGTGTGTGTGTGTGTGTGTGTGTGTGTGTGTGTGTGTGAGAGAGAGAGTGTTCTAATGCAGAGAATCATCAGATTTTTATCCTCACACACACCCACACCTTCTTTGAGTACCAATGCTGAAATCGCCCCATGCACAACACCTCAAATATTATCTCTCACCCAGTAGACTTCCCTGTAAAGCCTTTATACTTCTCCACACAGAGCCAGTCCCTGGCAGCCGTGACAGCTGGGTAATTGCCTGAGATGGCAGTGCTGGAGGGCCACACACACATTCTCCATGTCCAACCCATCAAGCCTGAAACACTGCAAGTGCATCAACTGTCAATTGCTGCAGTCAGTGTTCAAGTCGAAGACTATAGAAGCCAATTGGTGGCTGAATCACATTAAGGGGAATTGAAAGTCTAGGTGACAAGCATCACTCGACACAGGCAGTGGGTGATTTCTATGGTAACTCAGTTACCTAGACAAATAACATTAGTTTACTAGTTCAAGTCATACAGATCACAAGACATACAGAACAATTCTGAATGGTCCCTTAAAGGACAATTCCGGTGTGATATTGACCTAAAGTATGTTGAAGCACAATGACAAGGCAAACAAGGCAAAATGTCCATAGAATCTTCTTAACAGAAACTGTTAATTGTAAATGTAGACTATAAGGTCTGCTATGCCTTATCAGACAAAATCTTACAATTGAATCAGTTTTTTGTGCGATACTTTTGTCTGGACTATAGGCTATATTGGCCTGTAGTCTAAAAACATGTTTACATCTCATGCCCACTGTAGCAGAACGGGATATTTCCTGTCTAGTCGGATTCACATTGTATGTGGCATACGCTGCGCTCGCCGCTAGGTTGCTCTTGGTTGAGGTAATGCAAAGTCCTTTAAGGCAAGTCCCTCCACTCTGCAGCCATATTGTAACGCTTTTTGGGCACTTATCGGTCATCTATTTTGGCAGAAATGTGTGTGTGCAAGGCTTCACGACACCAACCTTGTTCCAGCAGCGAGATCACAACACATGATTGGCACGATGTATTCACAACACACCACATGATTGGCACAATGTATTCACATGTCAACTGTTTTGCCGCGGAAGTGGCGGGATATGTGTTGACAATTGCCATACTGGCTTTTACAAACTAACCCCATACATTTCTATGGAGGATTTTTTGAGTGCTGTGTCTACTCCTTAGGAAGTCTCTGGGTAATGTCCCAAAGATTTTTTGTTGTACTTGCCACTGGACATAAATGTGGAGCTCTCTTCGTACAGACAGCTGTCCGGGCATTCCCTCTATACTGTATTTGAGTTATATTTAGTTACAAAGACACACATTTATTATATTAACGAGTTCATTCATTGTTGTGCTTCTCGACTGTAGGGGGACCCTGAGAGCAAATCTTCTTTAGTGCTGCTCTAATGTAAGTTCTCAAACAGGACAAGCAGGAAAGCAGTCAAGGAAGCGGTGCACCTCTGCTCTGACTTTGCATTTGCATTTGCAAACACACTTCACTCAGAAGAAGTCAACTGAAAGTTCACTGACTGAAACTGGGCAAACTTAAAAGTACAAGAGTAGAAGAGTGCTGTAGGCAATGGCAGAAAGAAGTTGAACAAGATTTGCCGTTTGGCTGACATTGTCTCCATTACATCTGTTGCCTCTGGGAGAGGTCTGAAATGTTATCAGCATTAGAGTCCAATTTTGAAAGGCATGTGAAAGCAAGCCGTATGTAGAGGGGGAATCCCCTGGATCAAAATGGGTATTGCTTTGTCTCTATTCTGCAGAGTGTTTCTTTGGATTTCAACACCTCCATTTGCTATGCCTGACAGCACAAGAGTCATGGTTGATTCAAGTTTTTTTTCCGTCAGTATTAATGCATCATTTATTAATGGATTATCATCCTATACCTTGGCAGATTAATGCATCATTTATTAATGTATTATCATGTCATACCTTGGCAGATTACACCTGCCTCTGGTCTAAAATTAACATTTTGTGTCATTTATACATAATTAGAGATTTCTTACATGCTGGAGCATGTTGTTGCAATATGAGAGAGCTTAATGCAGAGCCAATCCCTGTCCCCCACTCCCTCTCTCTCTTTACCTCTCAACCTCTCAGTCTCTTAATTCAATAAGCTTTATTGGCATGACTGAAGATACACTGTTGCCAAAGCATTTATATACAGTAGGTAATAATAAGTAGTAGTAATAATAAGAATTAAGAAAGAATAAAAACCTCTACTATCTACCTCCCTCCTGCTCTCTGTCTCTATCTCACACACACACACACCCACACACATACACAGAGACATGCATGCATATGCACGCAGACACACATACTCACACACACGCACACATACTCACACACACATACTCACACACCCACACATTTCTTCCACTGAAGTCCCACTCGGCTCTTCTCAAGCAATCATCTGAAGCTAAACATCTCAGCGCTAGTCGCTCTCCACCCGTCTGTTAGCACACAGGCCGCGTCTCCGACTGATCAGCAATCTCTGCCACAACAGCAATCGCACCCCCCGTACACACACACACACACACACACCTCATCCTGCGCCCTCCACCCAAAGGTTCAGCTCCTTCCACAACCAATCCATTCCCCCGCTCTCCCTTTGGTCTCTCAGACCGTCAGTGAGTCAGCGGCTGCCGCTAACAGAGTGGAAGGCCGAGCGAGGCGAGAGATGGCTCCCAACGTTTGATCGTTTATTTTAGCCGTAGTGGCTGCTCTATACACATGACCTTTAGTGGAGATTACCCCAGCCTGCACGCTCATCATCTGCCTCCCCCACTTGGCATTTCCTTATTTCGCTGGAACACAGTCTGACAAGGTGGGGGGGGGGGGCATAGATGTTTATGGTTCTCTTTTCTGCCTCTTTTCCCAAAGGTGTAGAGGAGGAATGGAGAAGGGGGAGGGAGGGAGGGAGAGAGAAGAGAGAGAGAAGAGAGAGAGGAGTAGGGTAGAGGAGGAATGGAGAAGGGGGGATGGAGGGAGGAAGGGAGAGAAGAGAGAGAGGAGTTGATGGAGAGATGTGTTTTTGTGGAGACATGGGAGAGGGTGGGGAAAGGAGGCCTTTGCGGCACCTGTCATGCAGAGCAGGGCGATCTACTTCAGAGTCACGCCGGATCAGAGGACAGCATAGCTGATTTGCCCAAATGTCAGTGCGGCTGCGGCGTCTGGGGGGTGGGGGGGGGGCAGGAAAAAGAAATGCCCCCCCATGTCCAGCCCTTTACTCTCTCTTTCTCTCTCTCTCTCTAGCCTCTCCCTCTTTCCTTCTCTTTGTTCTGTCTCTAAACATCTCTGTTTATCTCTCTTTCACACACACACACACGCATGCAGACACACACATTCACTCACACACACGTAAACACACACATGCGCGCACACACACACACACACACACACACACACACACACACACACGTAAACACACACATGCGCGCGCACACACACACACACACACACACACACACACACACACACACACACACACACACGTAAACACACACATGCGCGCACACACACACACACACACACACACACACACACACACACACACACACATAGTCACATCTCTCTGTTTCTCATTCCCTCGTCATGGGCCCTGTGGTGCCCCTTGAGAGCCTGACTGTGCACAGGAGGAAGTAGAGGGTTCTCACGCTTCTTTGCACCCTTCTTAGACTGCTCCTGCAGTACCCACTCACCTGTGTCATCACCATCTGACACACACACACACATGCATGCACACACATACACACACGTACACACATGCACACACACACACACACATGCATGCACACACATACACATGTACACACACGCACGCACACACACAGACACGTACACGCACACACGTAGACACACACACACACAGGCACGCACACACATACAGGTATACACAGACACACATACACACACATTCACATATATACACATACACACACGCACATGCATGCACACACGCACACTCACATACACACACACATATACAGTACACACACATACACATATACATACACACACATACATACAGGCAAATGCATGCACGCACATTCACATACACACATACTGTACACACACATACAGATACACACCCACCAACCTTTGCACTGCAGCTGTAACTAAACTGCTATTCTTTCTATCTAAAAATGCACATGTCCCTCACACTCTCACACAGGACTGTGGATTAAATACATTTATTATTAATTAAGATTTGAGAACCAATTAAGACACTTTCATAGATACAGGCATTCTCCAAACTGAGGCAGAAGGGAGACATTTGTAGAGCAAATTAGCAAGAAATACGACCTAAATACGCTGTAAGCACACATGCGTCTCCCACACTGAGACAAGGGACAGTAGACAGACATCCTACACACAACTAAAGACAGACATCCTACACACAACTAAAGACAGACATCCTACACATCCTACACATACTAAAGACAGACATCCTACACACAACTAAAGACAGACATCCACATACAACTAAAGCAAAGGGTTCGTTGCTAGAGTCCAATACGCTCATTGCATTGTTTTCATTTGTTTTGTTGTAACTTATTTGCCAAAAAAAAAGTCAGTGAAAGAATTTTCCCCGTTTGGCAGGCAGTTTGGGCAAATTGTGAGATGATATTCATTTCAGCACAAAGGAACATATTTCTCTAGAGTAGGAACATAATGCTTTCTTGAAGATACACATAATCTCTCTCTCTCTCTCTCATTCACTCACTCATACACACACTCACATACACACACACACATATGTGTGACACGTGCACAGAGACATAAAAATAGAAAAAGAAAAAAAAGAACATGAATTCAGAGATACACAAATGTTACAAAGAGCTAGAGGAAATGTGTACAAACACTTATAAACACACAAACAACAGCCATATTTTTCCCTCTCCCATTCGCTCTGTCACACACAGTGAAATACATAACATACACAGGTTCACACAAAAGCTACCACCAAGCATTCCTCTCCTTAGTAGGGCAAAGTGATTTTCAAAGGATGCCTTCAACAACAGACACAGGGAGGGGGAGAGGGAATGAGCACCTTTGTCCCCTGAAAGACGAGTCACTTCTTTCTTAGCTGTTGAGATGAAACAACCACCTGAGGGAAGACAGAAAGAAAAGAAAAGAAAGAAAGAAAGAAGGAGAGGTAAAAGAAGAAGAAGAAGAAGAAGAAGGTGAAAGAAAAGCTAGCCTGTGGAAAGAGGAGCATGTGAAGAAGTAACACAGACAAATGGTGCTTGATAGCGTCCCAGCAGTGCCAGGGGGCCTGGCTTTCCTCTTGGGCTTCAAAAGAGACTTTTAACAAGAAAGTGATGTTTTAAGGATGCGTGCACATGTTCCAAGGACACGGGCCCTCAGGGAAATAGAACCGGTTCCTCCCCGACGGCACAGGACCACGGGCAGGACCGGGCCCTCAATACCCGCTTTGATCATTCCACCACGTCCGTGTCCCTTTGATTCTGCCAACCATTTGCCATCACAGATCAAGCAACGCCTGTCAGTGGTGGCCAGACTTCACACTCAGAACTATTAAGTGAGATAGGCTTGTTTTTTTACTTTTTGGAAACCTGAGAAAGCTTTAACTCCCATACATTTATTCAGAGCGACTTTGGACAGCAGGGTTGTCGTTTGAAAGACATTGAGCTTTTTTTTTAGCATGGCAAGCAACGGCAAGCGGCTACATTTAGTCGTTGCTTCAGTTGAGAACTTGTAGTTGTTAATATTTGGCAGGATACACTGTATGCAACAGTGACAGGAAGACAAAGATAAGCTTGAAACAAACACACATCTTGAATCTTCTCCCACACACACACTCCCACACACAGGCATCTGGAGAAAGAAAATGTTCAATTGCTTCAAGACATGTTTGCCTGAGAATCAGATATCTCTTGTGCTCTGGGGCACAGGTGAGACCACACACACATACATACACACACACACACACACACATACATACACATGCACACACACAAACACACACGCACACACACACAGATGGAGGGATGGAAAAAATGGAAAGAGATTTCAACTGAAAAACACTGTCTAGGCTCTCAAGCAATGTGGAGGTTACAGTAATGTGTGATGCAGCGAACAGAAACTATCTTGGATCTTTGTGTGTGTGTGTGTGTGTGTGTGTGCAGTGCATATATAGTCAACAGTAAGTTAGATGTGTGTGTTCTACCTTGAGTGTGTATGTAGTTACTGTAAACATCTCATGTGACTGGTTAACTGCTGTGTTGGTTTGTGTGTGAGCACATGTACAGTATGCGTGATATTGTGAGAGAGTGTGTGTGTGTGTGTGTGTGTGTGTGTGTGTGCGTGAGAGAGAGAGAGAGAGCTTGTTTGTATGTGTGTGTGTGTCAGAGAGAGAGAGAGAGAGTGTATGTGTGTGTACGTGAGTGTGTGATGATAACACATTGACTTGTGTTCAGAGATGATGGCCTCTGCTGTTGGGGAGGGAGGGCTCACCGCTCTCAGCCCCCATCTCTACCCCTCCATATCTGCCCCCCATCTCTACCCCTCCATATCTGCCCCCCATCTCTACCCCTCCATATCTGTTCCAGTGCCCCCCGTCTCTACCCCTCTATATCTGCCCCCCATCTCTACCCCTCCATATCTGCCCCCCATCTCTACCCCTCCATATCTGTTCCAGTGCCCCTCATCTCTACCCCTCTATATCTGTTCCACTACCTCTATCTCTGGTCAGACCATAATAACTCATATCCTGCAGATAGCCAGCTTACACAACCATTCAACATACTTGTGATAGAGGATCATCTCTGCTGTGAGTGTATATATGTGTGTGTGTGTTTGTGTGTGTGAGATTTTTTTTGTACCCCTGAATATCATTGAGTGACAAAGCCCTATCTTATCTCTTGAAATATTTGAATCCTGTCTATTGTAATATGATTTGTGGATTTAAATAAAGAATTAAAATGTGTGAGTGTGTGTGTGTGTACGTGTGTGTGTGTGTGTGTGTGTACGTGTGTACGTACATTCAACATGCTTGTGATAGAGGATCATCTCTGCTCTGAGTGCACATGTGTGTGTGTGTGTGTGTGTGTGTGTGTGTGTGTGTACCTGTGAATACTAGCAGGACATCTACAGTATCCTTCCATACTTGGATGCTTTACATCCTTACATGCTTTTTTATACAAAACTTCAACTTTTTTTGCCAATTTAAAATCCACCAAATGAATCTGTTTGAAGACTGTTAGTGTTGTAAATGAGCGTTTTGGGAGGAAAGGGCTTATTTTAAATATAATATCTACATACACACACAGGTGTTTTATCACCTGTAACACACACACAGATAAATGCATGCACGCACACACACACAGACACACAGTTCCTCTCTAACTCTCTCACACTCTTTCAGCACTCTCTCTCTCTTTAATGTCTCCGTTAGGAGTTTTTTCTCCTCCATTGTTTCAGTAAGAAATGAATCATTCGCTCGTTTATAATTGCAGTGGCCTTTCTCTCTTTCTCTCGCTTCTTCGTTGTTCTCCCTGTTCCTGTTTAACATTCGCTTGCTCCTCAGAGGCAGAGAGAGAGACAGAATAGGGAAAGATTAGAATGGGTGAGATGATGAGAGGGGGTTATTGTTGGAGACACAAAGAACAGGAAGTGCTTGTGAGCCTGGTGTGTGTGTGTGTATATGTGTGTGTGTGTGTGTGTGTATTAGGTGAGGTGATTAGACACTGTGAGAGGTTGAATCGTCTTCAGCGCACACCTCCACCTCTGCTTGTCTTTGACACCAGGGGCGTGGCGAGAGGCTTACGGCAGATTGCATTTGGGCCTCTGGTGTTAGCAACCGTGCCTCTGAGATGGGCCTTTGTACCCCTGCACCCCCCCCCCCCCCCCCCCCCCCACACACACACACACACACACAACCCTGGGTACCGACTTATCTAGCCACAGACCTCGGAGCAAAGTTGGCGAGACGGATCCGCAGCTGATTTCCAGTGAGAGCACACAAAGCGCAAAGACAAACAGGACACCAGCGGACGCTCGGTACCGACAGCCAAACTCAAAAACCGCACGCCAGGGATCAAGGGTTGCTTAATCTGGTGGAGGGATGTCTGGGCACTCGGTGAAAAATAAAATATATGTGTGTGTGTGTGTGACCACTCAGCATTATGGGAAATGTAGTAAGATAGCATTAAAAGAAATGAGGAACAGCTTGTTGGTTATTCCAGACTTCCCCCCATCCAGCCCTCTGGCTACTTATTATGACCGCCGCGCAGCGAAGCGGCGGTCATATAGGTTTAGTCCGTCAAGGATTCCCGGGACACTGTAAGACCGGGGTACACGAAACTTGGTGGGCATGTAACCCCACATGGATAGCATGGAACCATCGTTTTTCGTTTTGATCTGTAGCCCCCCCGCTGGACTGGACCCCCGAATGGAGGGTAGGGCAGACACAGTTTTCTGTGAATATCTTGAGAACCGTAGGGCCTAGGATGACCAATTTTTTGTGTATGTTTGCCTCCAGGGGTCATGTAAACCCATTCCATATGCACACATGTGCATAAACAGATACACACGCACACACATACATTCACAGTAATCCTACGTATGGGGTAGGATGTGTAGGATGTCTGTATGACACATACTCACACAGTAGACATATATACGCATGCATGCATATGCACACACACAGGCACATAAACAGGCAAACACAATTTTTTTTTTGTATGTTGATCTCAAAGGGCCATGTCAACCCATTCCAGAACCACTGATTTCATGTATAGCGCCACCTAGTTAAACACAAAAAAGTAAAAATGAGGTGTTGTAATTGCAGGTATCTGTGACCTAACATAGTCAAAACTGCACGAAATTGGAAGTGTAGGATCATTATGACACCCTCTGAATCCACGCCAAGTTTCGTGGAATTCCGTTCATGGGGGGCCACACAATAAATTAATTTATGTTACTATACACCAACTGGCCTGTAGGTGGCCGGAGACAGTTTTCTGTGAATATCTCAAGAACCGTAGAACCCCGCTGGACTGGACCCCCCGAAAGGAGGGTAGGGCAGACACAGTTTTCTGTGAATATCTTGAGAACCGTAGGGCCTAGGATGACCAATTTTTTGTGTATGTTTGCCTCCAGGGGTCATGTAAACCCATTCCATATGCACACATAATGTGCATAAACAGATACACACGCACACACATACATTCACAGTAATCCTACGTATGACACATACTCACACAGTAGACATATATACGCATGCGTGCACATGCACACACACAGGCACATAAACAGGCAAACACACAAGCACATGCACGCACACACACCCACCCACACACACATAAACATAAACATGTACACATGCACACAATTCAAGAATTTCTCAGAATTATGAACAGGCAAGATGGGGGTGGGGTTGTATAAAATGTATTTTACATGTGAAATCTATGAACTAATCATGTTCTGGTACTTGTTGTCTAGCAGATACCAGTGAGAATTGAGTGTGCATAATGCAATTCAGTGAGACAGTTAGAATCATATATGCCTTTCAGCGTGACTTATTTTTGTGGAAAACATGTGCTGGACTGGGCGGCGGTCATATTTTGTACCGCTCTGCGGTACATCTAGTTAAGATAACATTGGGGTTTCATTTCATAATTGAGGATCCGAGGCGCTGCGTAGCAGAAAGCAGATGACCATGGACGTCAATTAGAGGATGAAAAAAATCTTGTCTGTAATTTGCATCTAATTCACACCTTCTCTGATGGGAAAAAAAGCTCATCCGAAAATATGCTGTGTGGCCCGATAAAACCAATGCAGGTGTTATGCTCAATAATCAACAACACAACAAACACAACATTTGTACACATCCCCTCATGCAAATGTCTGATAGAAAGGTCTAGCTTAAGAGCTGACTTCTCTTTGGACTGTCTAATTGGGTGCACATGGTGCAATCTGATGGCTTGCACATACTTTATCATGTAATGTACATTGAATACTAAGAGGTAAAACTATCTCAATGCCCATCGATTTCCCTACAAATGGCCAAACGTCCTCCCTGAACCCACTCCCTTAAACAGTGATGCCAGTGTGTGCCATAACTACTACTCCTTCCATAGAAAAGCACCGTTGTTTGCAGGCAAAGGAGCAGTTTGCGATTGTAATCTCACAAAACAAAAATTCAACAAAAATGTGCCCCTCAGGGTCCTCCAGTTAGTCTGTTTAAACCAAAAGTGTGATGTTGGAACACAAAAAACGCACGCCAGGGTAAAGGCTTTTCCCGTGGCTAATCTGGTGGAGGGATGTCTGGGCACTTGCCGAACCAAAAATGTGCGTGTGTGTGCGGGCAGGGGGTCTCATGGTCTTTTCTTTGAGCACACAACATGGAGGCCCCTGAACCGCTTGGCATCATGGGAAATGTAGTAAGATAACAAAAAAGAAAATGAGGAAGGGATCAGCAGCTCATTAGCTATTCCAGACTTCATTCCCTTTCGAACCCCTCTGGCTTTCTGGTGGGAAGCAGAGGACATCAGGCTCATTAACAGTTTGTTTACTCATTTAGCTAATGCTGATGATTGTTTATGGTGCAGGCCACACCACGGACTGAGCTGTAAACAATCCCAGCCCATCAACACAGCACCTCAGGAGCACGGCAGAGGGGCGAGGAATTCCACTGGCTGTGGAGTTCATATGTGAACAACACAGCAGCATGCGAATGCTAGCTGGCCAAGCTAAATTCTTTTACCCATTCGGCATCACATTTACTGTAGTTAACCCCCAATGCCAGTCTTTCCTAAGGCACTATGGGGGAAGTTAGCCTCAAACCAAGACATCACATGCCATACAGGAGGCGGTTTGATAGATGTTTTTGCTGTGATATATTGTCGCTATGGTATCCTGTCTACTGTCCTGACAACCTACATGGTTGCCCGGTCCAGTGCTTTGTCCATATGAGATCAGCCCCATTCATCTGTCTGGTGCTGTTTGGCAATTGATCAATCCTACAGTATGTCTGGTTCCACCACACAGTCAAGCTACCTGTCCATTGGTCGTACATGATATTTGACACAGCATTGGGGAAGTTTTGGTGGATAGCTATTGTTTGGGAGGGCTACATTCACTAGTAAAATACACAATGAAGACCATGACTATATTTCTGACATGCTTGATCAAAATGTTATTTTGTTAACTGCAGACATTATATGAGGGTATAAATGTACAGAAATTCGCTTTGGACAAAAGTGCCTTCTACTGTAAATGCCATGCAGACTTGGTAAAATATGATATACATGAGTTGTTTGCAATATTGAATTGACTTGTATGTGAATCCAAATGTAAGCTATGGCAATTAAATCATATGAATCATCTGACACAATAAGCAAGATGCAAAGACAAAAACCAAGGTGGTTCAGTGAGTAGGCCTATTGTCTAATATACTGTTGAAATAGGTCTATGCTATGTCTTTTTTAACTAGGTGATCCGTGATTTTTTTATTGATTAAGTGGTCCTTGGTCTGAAAAAGTTTGAGAAACACTGACATAAACACACTGAATACATAGGTTTTTGTGCTACACTTTCAAACAAATACTGGTTTGGGACAGTGACATGCATGCAGTACTAGTCCTGGCTCTAATACTAGAAGTGCTAACTCTATAACAACACTAGATAGATGAAAAGATGAATATAATGAGGCCCTCTGAAATGGGTTCCAGTGACTGCATGTTGTGTTGTACAGTAAGTAGTATCTCTTTACTGCTGGGTTCTCTTGTCAGGACAGAGATCTAAAAGAAGAGACAGCAAAATTGAGGTTTAGGAGGAACACACACACACACACACACAAAAACAATGCATACTCACTCACTATTTCTTTCTTTCTTTCTTTCTTTCTTTCTTTCTCTCTCTCTCTCTCTCACACACACATTACACAAACACATACTCAAACACACACACACACACACACACACACTCCCAGACACACAAACACACACACACACACACTCACAAAAACACTCATACACACACACACAAACAGACACACACACACACACCGCCTCACCTGCTCCACCTGCTTGGAGGTAGGTTATCTGTGGGAGGTTCACACACTCAGCTTGTTTCCTGAATGTCTCTTTCTCAGACTCTTCTAGAACTGACCCCTCTCTCTCTGAAGGTCACAGAGTCATGAAAGAAAGAGAGTGAAATTAGCGACAAAAAGAACATCAGTAATATGTAAAGTGGCATTCATAGCGTCACACAGATACTGTAGACACGGACACTGTAGATGGACAGGTCAGAGAGCTTACTAGCCAAGAACATGTGGTTGGAGATGGTATCATCATAGCTTGGCATATAGGAAGCAGTCAGCACAGGTCTGCAGGTACTTTCCCTTGATGATTTTTGAATTAACTGCAAAGTTTGGAATGGAGTAAAGGCAGTGAGGACTTTTTGTGGTATATATTGTATTTGCTGCATATATTTGAGATATACATTGGCAGATATCAATAAATCAGTGTGCAACAACACATAGCCTAATTAATTAAAGGTTTTTTAATTATTTCTAATCAGAGTGACTTTATTGATCTCCTTTTTTGACCACACATTACCTAATTTTGATTTGAGGTGTAAACGTTTTCTTTTTCATTTTAACAGTTGAATTGAAAGTATTTTTGTGCAATATCCACTAAAAACCTGTGAAAACATTGACTGGACTGATTATGATCTCGGTGAGGGGATCACATGGGACCAGTGAACTTATTGCCGTAGCAAATGAGAAATAAATGAGAATCATGACTAAACTACACATTACATCTGCCGTGAGGAACATGTTATGTTGATTAATAGATTTTCACTTACCGATCATGTTAGATACACCTCCAGAAAATGTGATATCCGAAGATCCAGCTACACAACCGGTATTTCTGTAAGATACGTAAAAACATTCAAATCCATTTACATCACATTTATTCTTTTAGCAGACACTTTTATCCAAAGCAACTCACATAAAGTATCAAGGGCTTTTATATGACCAATCCACACTGAGTAAGGGTATCTAATCATCTATCTATCATACATTAATTAATTAATTATAAGGCACCATAGGCCAACGAATCTCCCCTGAATGCTTGTTGATTATTTTGGTTCGGTGAGATGCAAACTCCAGCAGAGCCTGAATGATGAGGACCAACAGTAGGGGGCACTGTTCTGGGGCCATTTTTTAGAAATTGACCATTGAAAGTTTTTTTTTTTTATCATAATAAGTGGTAATAGTTGTCATATCCATAGTACAGTTGGCACATTTATGGAGCATGCAAAGCTTAGAATGTACTCTCCCTATCTATTTGTATTAATGTATCTATCTCTGTCATTTGTTGTGGTTGCTTTGCTTCTGTTGTGATGTTTCTTCTGTTTTGTTTTTTCATTGATTGTATGTCAATGCAATGTTCTTTGTGTTTTGTTTCGGTTGGTGATTGTCTATTTTTGAAGGGCAAAATGTAAAAATTTTAAATAGTAGTGCAGTAGAAGAAGACCTTTCATAATGTAAATGAAAGCACTGTATTTAAATAAAGTAATTTAAATAAAAAGGCAGAAAAAAAAGAATGTACTCAAACTTACAGCTTGTCTGCCCAGTGAACGGTTTTCTGTTTGCCCTGGTCATCTGCTAAGATCTCAATCCAGGAGCTTTTTAGTTCAGACAGCTGTCTCTCTCCAGCTAAGGCCAGAATAACCCATTTCCCGGTAAACTGTAAGAACACACAGTCAGGGTCAGTTATCAGCCTTCTCCCACCACAGAGTAGACAAGAAATCATTCAAGTACAATTTTGAGATGACAATAAGAAATAAGAAAAAAAAAATGACTGACTATGTACTGTCTACTGTTATATGCAAGTTTGCATCATACAGTTAAGTTGTAAACATTTTATTCACTCGTCAAGTTGGATCTCACAGTCTGTTTTGGAATAATGGTAATTTATCTCTGGTTTCATTCCTTCAGATCTGCTAGCACTACACAGCACAGGGATTTGACAGGATAAGATGAATTTAGCTTACTTCATCATAGTTCTCCAAGGGCAGGGGAGTCATCAGGTTGTTGCATGTTAAAGTCACAGCAGAGGAGAAGGAGAGAAAGAGAGCGAATGTCACCACAGTCTGCAGCACCGCCATCGTGATCACAAGAAGATGTTTCCGAGATTCAGTCTAAAGCCTTGCTGGTTCCTCTGTCACGCTGTGGTCAGAGGAGAGTGTGTGTTTATCAGTGTGGTCCAGTGGACTGTCCCTGTAATATGATAGTTTATACTGCAGTGTATCTCAACTAGGGTAACACTTTACTTGACGGGTGAGTACATAACACATTCATAGCACCTGTCATAAACTGCACATAAGGCATTCATGACTGTTTCATGAGACATGACTCAACATTCATACCAAACCTTTCATGAATGTGGAAGACAGACCGACAACAACTTGTCAAAATAAAAGTCCAACAATCGCAAAACGGCATTGTTCCAAACCTTTTACTTTTTTTTGGACCTGATCACGTCCCATCTGAGTCAGTGGGCTACTGCAGTGCCAAAAAGACAGAACATGGTCAAGCAAATCATTTTTGTTTCATAAAAATGTATTTGTTTTATGATGTAACCTTTGCAGATGATTTCTCATCTTTTGCCACTGGTTACACAAACACGGCTGAATGTAGGCTAGTTTACCTCCCAGTGTTAAACTCTGTGATTACGAATACTTCCCAACTTGTATAGTAAAGTGACATTCGGTGTAGACTCCATAAGATATTCATGAAATATTTACAAAGGCTGGAGAGAAGAACGGCAATGCTGCTTTGCGATTGTTGGACTTTTATTTTGACAAGTTGTCGTCGTTCTGTCTACTACATTCATGAAAGGTTTGATATGAATGTTGAGTCATGTCTCATGAAACAGTCATATGAATGCTTTATGTGCAGTTTATGACAGCTGCTATGAATGTGTTAATAGGCTTTGTTAACAGTTAGTGAATAGGGTTGAAAGTAAGGGTAAGGATTTGGAACTCCACATTTGGAATAACATTACACTCCTAAAACGAATGTGTTGTCGTTAACATTTTACTTGACAGTATCGCCATAAGAGTGACATGATACTGTCATGAACGTGTCATAAACAAGTCATAAACATTCATGACATAACGCTTCTGTTATTAAGTCACATTTGGTTAGGGTTAGGGTTAGGATTAGAGTTAGAGGTTAGGATTAGGGTTAGGGTGCATGTGTCATGACAGTGGTATGTGTTCATGACAGTGTCATGTCACTCTTATGTCAATACTGTCAAGTAAAGTGTTACCGTGTTGTCCCTATCTGGACACAGAGATGTGTTAAAAAACAGCACAAGTTGTGTTATTTTCAACACATATTGTGTAAAAACAACAACTCTTTGTTTTAAGAGTGTACATTCCACTTTATTTTGTGCTTTATGTTGTGGTCCAGCAATTATCTGCTGGCATGTACAGTAGAGTCCCTGTGTGTACTTATTATGACCGCCACTAGCAAAGCTAGAGAAGCGGTCATATAGGGATTGTCAACGTTTTTTTTATTCTTTTTTTTCTCGTCTACTTCCTGAAATTTTGGTCAACGATACCCGGGACACCGAAACACCAGGGCACATGAAATTTGGTGGGTATGTAGCCCCATTAGACTTTTACGGAAAAATTTCGTTTGGTCCCCGGGGGCCACTCCCCCCAACCCAGCCCCCCCCCCCCCCCCCCGCGCTGGTTATGTGTACATTTAGTGACTGTACACTCATTGGCCTGTAGATGGTGGTGCACACATATACACACGCACACACACACACACACACACAGGCAGGCACATACTATCGGTATCGGCAATTAGAACGGCCGATACATAATTACAAATTCAGTAGGATTAAAGGAAAACCAAATATTCATCATCATTTGGCAGCATTTCCAGTATTGGCGTTACATAGTCGTTTGTCCAACAGATGGCGCATCGTTGCAGTGAGACGTAATGTTGTTGGAAGTTAATCTAAAGTGGGTTGGAAAGACAAGGACAACACTGAAGTTTACCATAGAGAACGTCTAATAAGGGTAGGATGATTTTCACATTAAATGTAATTCCCATTTCTTCTTGAAGCCGAAATAAATCTGAGAATGTTTATCGGACATGCTTGGTTTTTACTGCAGGTAGGCTACGTTAATCTTGTAAATTATAGCCTAGGAGGTAGGTAAAATAATGTTACCGTTAGCATTGGTTGAGTGATGGAGGCCAATTTGATTATGTATTTATAGAAAACCATAAATGCAGTTACAGTATAGGCTACCAAGCAAATTGATAACAGCACTAATTCTATCTTTCGACTGTCATCCCATTCTCTTATGACCATAACTAGGCTACTAGCAGGAGCTAAGTGAGTTAGCCACAACACGTTCGCTAACATGATGGTTTTCTAATGGAAATTATATAGGCTGAGTCAACGTTCATTCCCAAACACCCACTAGGCTACTTCAATCCTCTATTTTCAAAGGGGATTCAAGTAAGGAAGAGCATGGCTCAAAGTAAAGTAACTACTTACTTTACTAAAGTAACATTCGGGGCGGTGGTAGTGTAGTGGTTAAGGAGCTGGGCTAGCGTGCAGTAGCCTGAAAGTTGTCGGTTCAATTCCCAGCTTCCACCGTTGTGCCCTTGAGCAAGGCACTTAACCCCAAGTTGCTCCGGGGACAATGTGATCCCTTGTAATATAGCTGACATATGTAAGTCACTTTGGTCAAGAAGTGTCTGCTAAATGTAATGTAAATGTAATGTAATATAACTAGGACTGAAACATAAATTCGTCAAAGTGAATAATTCGTGCAACTCGCAGCAATGTAGATTTATTAATGCACCCGTGATGATCTACATCTCCATTTAAACCAAATGTTTTAGAGCGCACGTTGAGAGAGCATGTATCCAGGTCAGGGCTGTACACATATTTGTTGCACGTGCTATAACAATCATTCTTTGCGATGGATGATTTAGTACCAACGTTACACCAGTCCGATACAGTTTTGCCTATGGCTGTAGCCTACCGTGAGACTGAGACGCTTTTTGTTTGTTCGAAGTGCGTGTTTAGGGTGTGAGAGGGGAGTCGATGTTCTTTGATTCCAGCTTGGTAGTTGTAGTCTATGCGATTAAAAAGCACTTGAGTGTGATGTATCCAAACAATGATAACACTTTCTTCATTATGGCTGCTTTAGCCACAGACCTTCAGCTACTGTACAGTGGGTCCCATTTAGAAGTGTCCACTTCATTCGCGCTTTCCGTGATTCACGCAGCTGTATTACTACTGCAAAACTATTAACTTTTCGCCAAGAGGTGGCAGCTTAAGTCCGCTTGATACTGTTCCCAAAAGAGATTTTATTTAGGTCGCCAGCATAGCTTAGTGACAATATATGTTGTGCAATAGGCCTAGCATAGGGCCTACCTTATAGCTTATAGTTTAACAGTCACAGTTTTGTCATAACTCCCTCTATGCATTTTTGCATTTAGAATAGCTCTGAAATCGGGGGGCGAACGTCGCAGAGGGGGCGCCAGTGCGTGGATATCTCAATCGCAAAATTAAACAATATTTCTATCGGGCGCCTACCACGAACTAAGCTGGGTGAACCCAGCCTGATCTGCCAGCGATTTCTTTTTCGATTTCTTAAAAGATTAAGCTTGGTCTGGCGAAAGCCAGACTAACCGTGGACCTCACAGTTGCAAAATGCAAGGGAACATGAATCAGCCTATATTTGCACAAACAATAACGGACAGCAGCTCTTCAACTTGGCCCGTTAAAATGTGTATCTAGAGACGCATTTCATGAAGGCCCTTTTGGACATATCAGTTATTTGCACCACTGGGTAAAACTGCATTTTGTTTTAGACTACTGGTATTTAATTTGTGCATTGACAATTAAGTTGAATATCATAACTAGATGACTAAACTCTTGCATATGTAGAAGAAGAAACATTCACAAAAATCCATGACATGACCTCTCTTCTTGATAGCTGTTGAAAACTGCATGGATCTGACAGGGATTGTTTTGTTTAATAATAAATAAATAAATACATTATGCTGCTACCTTCTGCTTTTCCCAAATACAATGTAGCCTACAGGTGTACCTTTCATCAGTCCAGTTGCAATGGATGGACTGTGATGAACTGCCCTACTTGTGATTGTTTAGAGAATTTGAAGGTTTTGAAAGGTTTTATAACAATGCTACAAATTTTTTCGCAAGTGCTACAAATCTATTCACCTTTGCAGCGCCAGTAGGCTACTTTCTGTGCGGCCCGCAAACACACATGCCAAACAAGCATACACAAAAGTTTCAAGAGGAATGGATGTACAGGACTGAGCGGCGGTCATATGTTGTACCGCTATGCGGTACATCTAGTTATAAATGCTATACTATTAAATTCATATACTGCTGAGTTGTCTGAGGAGTGGTTATACTGTATACCTCCCCAGTCCCCATAACAATCTGTTCACCCTCAGTACTCAGCCAAATTTGAAGAAGCCTGTGTAAATTCCTGGAGGTATTTTAAATATATACTCCTTACCACACACACACACATGCATGCTTACAGACATGGACCTCCCCACAGAGGTCTAAATGGCCTTTAAAGAGCTTTCCTGTCTGCCACACTTACTCTTTATCTCCAAGGTCACTTTGTCGGCAGTTTGCTCTGAGCTGCGTAATATTTCAGTAAAAAGTGGGGAGGTTTTTTTGTCTCCCTCTTCTTCTATTCCCCGGTAACTGCTGTACGGGTGTCATCACCCGATGATTTATGCCACCGCGGCAGGGCTAGCCTCCACGACCAGGCACTGCCAAAACACTGCGGGGCGACTTCCCTTAATTACACACGAGCAGCAGGCCGCAGTTCCAGCGTACATTTCTCCTGTCAATCCAACGGCACCTTCAGGGATGCCAAACCCCCAGCCAGTGGACGAGTGTGTGAGTGTCTGTCTGAAAGAGAAGGGGGGGGCAGAGGGAGAAGAGGTGTGTGTGAGTGTCTGGAGAGAGAACGATGGATCTGTGAGAGTCTGTCGTAGGAGAAAGACAAGTAGAATGAGAGATATAGAAAAGCTGGAGATTATAGGATGTGTGTGTCTTTGTGTGTGTGTGCAAATTTCATATGCCCCCTGTACATGAGATTGTGTGATAGTGACCATGTGTATGTGTACACAGTGCATTTGAATGTACCTTGAGGAAAGGCAAGTACTTTACTAGAACTACACAATATATAGTATGTTATATTTTAGCATGGAGAAAGTGTGTATCGTATTGTGTGTGAGAGTATCTGTGTGTGTGTGTGTCTGTCTGTGTGTGTCAGATTGTGGGATTTTCAAACTCAGAACACGTCTTGCTTTTAAATCTGTCTCTTAATGACTAGTCCCTTGGCTCAGGCCCTTTTTATAGTCTGTCATTACCTTATCGACAGGTCCTAATTCAGAGTCCAGGATCCATGAAGGCCCCATTACTTGGCTTACCTCCATGTTTATGCTAACAAGAGCCTCTCTGTGGAGGTCAATTGTGTCTTTTGTGTGTGTGTGTGTGTGTGTGTGTGTGTGTGTGTGTGTGTGTGTGTGTGTATGAGTGTGCATGTGACTGCAAACTCTTCCTTAAGCCCTCCATTAGACCATCTTCATCTCTCAACACAAGTTATGTTCTGTTGCCATCCTGGTCCCTCCCTGGGGCAAAAAACACTTCTTGACTTTGTCCTCACAACGGCAGCAGTGCTTGCTAGTGCCACAGCCCAGTGGGATAGATAGAGGAGACTGTGCAGCAGGGTTGCCACACATACTGGATTTCCCGGGATTGTTCTCTTTTGTGTGACTGTCCCCGATAATTAATAATATTTTCTGGGACACGAATTGTCCCGGTTTTTGGTAAAAATTAACTTCTGATTATAATTTCTGCAAGTTTCTAATGAAACGGCTATTCGGTTGTGTTTATCGTACATCAAATCCTGTGTAGCCCACGTACACAGACATACAAGACTTTTTGTTGATTGGCAGCAAAAATAGAGTTTACATTATTACCTAGCAACTGCCGTGCAACCACAGACCCAGACCCCACCTTGTACACGCGCCTGTCTAGCCTAGTTGCTCTGTAGGCTAATATAGAAAGGGACAGCAGCAGGGAAAGGAGTCCAAAGCAAGTGTGTGTGTCTGCGTCAACGAGTGCATCAGAGCAAATATAGGTAAGAATCTATAGGAAATGTTTCAACATTGTATTCACCACACGCATCACGCACAAGGGCACCAAGGGACAGAGGGGGTACCAAAATGTAGTCAATAAATAGCTTTAATGCTAACTGCTTTTCTCTTTTCGAGAATGTTTACGATGTCAAAATGCACCAACTCCATGTTACATGGCAGGCTGATCATGCAGCAGCATCTAACTTGAACGTTACTTACAGTACTCTAATGAATTGGGAACGTATCTTGAGTGCGCACCAGAGAGAGAGAGACTGGCACGTTTCAGGTGTCATTGTTGATATCCCCTTTTAATGAAACGTATAACTGCTTGTAACAATTTAATATTATGCATAGTATTGTTAATATTGTGTTATCAATGTGGCACAAACAAACAAGGCAACAGCTTAAGGATTAGCCTTATATCTTATAAGAGCAGGTGAAAGGGTTTTATGAGCAAGCTTAGACTGAGCGACCTTAAAGTGACAATGCACCATATAATTCAACAGCAAAATTAGCAGCATTTCTTAATATTTATAACTTTCCAAATCAAATGTGGCAACCCTACTGTACAGATGTGAGATGTGAGTGAGGGGGAAAGGTTTTAATCCATGTATATTCTGGCAAATCCTCGATTGACCAGCATCGTGCAATTAGCAAAGCTTAAAGGAATTATCCAGAGTAAAATGCACTTTAGATCAATTTACGAATGATTGGGAGTACATACGTTGAGTTGACATCAAAATCATGTCATTCGGATGTGTTTTGAGAAAGTTCGATTTTACCGTTTTTAGTCAAAACTCGTTAGCGTGGAAGTGAGAAGGGCATATTATTTCGCCGCTACAAAACGCTATTTTTATACCTCTTCTACAGTTCCAAACAACATTACACTTACGTGGTAGTGAGTAGAGGGTCCCTAAAGCCAAACCGAAGTATCCCGAGGTCTTTATGTGGTCGGATAGAGAGTCCAGAATGAATTTCATCAAGCCAGTACCTTTCCGGAAATGTTGCCATCTTTGCTGCCATCTTTAGGGGAAAGTCCGTAGGAGTCGGTTGCCAAGTGTGCTCTGGAAATTCACAATTTCGTCGCTGTTAAAAAAAAACAAAAAAAAACATAGTCCAGTATTTCTTTTGAAATTGAAATGAAGTTGTATGGACTGGACTATGTTTTTTTTTTTTTTTTTTAAACGGCGACGAAATTGTGAATTTCCAGAGCACACTTGGCAATCGACTCCTATCTAAAGTGCATTTTACTCCGGATAATTCCTTTAAATATGTTATCCCAGATCTGACTGTGGCCACAATATTGCAGATGGGGAAATTGTGGTTTGTATTTGTAAGTCTGGACATATACTGGACCAGGTGGATGATTGTAACACGTCTTACCACACCTCTCAAAACGACACTGCATCCATCATCCACCTGAAGACGCCTCCATCTTCCACCTTAAGATGCCTCCACCTTCTGACGTCACCATCCTCCACCTTATGTCTTCACCTTACAGTGCTTCCATCCTCCACGTTAAGACGCATGCTATCAACAGCTATCAACAGACGAAGCAAATTGCTAAGCATGATCTCTGAATAACAGCAATGACAGCAGGCAATCTAAAGACTTGATTAAATCCCATGTATGTCACATGGGTCAGCCCAAAGAGCCCATGGATTGTAAACATTATAAAATATGTAAATTAAAGACTTTTCAATTCTTTCAATTCTTAATGCAAAGATACTATTGCTTTCATATAGGATAGCTAATTTAGTTACTTAAAAACAAAATACACTGAACTGAAGCACAATACATAAAGCATAGGGAATTGCAAGGGAACAGTGGCCTGTAGCTATGAAAGGCTAATTAGCTGTATTGTCAAGGGGTAAACAAACAAACAGATGGGTTTTCAGCTTATGGTCTCCCACTAGCAATGTAACATAAACAGAAACCTTACCCAACACGCTAGCCCTACACATGGTCATTAGTGTGTGTGTGTGTGTGTAGAGGTTGCTAGGTTACGGGGACGCTGGCGAGACACGCTGCTCCGTCTGGCATCATGTTTTTGTTTGTTTTTATGTAATGTTCGTAATTTTATGTAATGTTCTGTTAATTTTTTGTATTTATTTTTCTAGTTAAATGTAATCACTCTTTATGTTATTTTCGATCGTTTTTGTGTTATTCTTAGTCCTTTTTTCTGATTAACAAACTCTGCTGACACCATCATCGTCAAGTTACCAGCTTCCATTGGGCTGATGAGCGCCTTGGCTAGCCTGCTTAATGTCTCAGAAGTCCCTCATCCATCCGTGACGCTGCACACCCAATGTCTGGACGGAGGGATTGCTCAGCAAGGGTGCCTAACGTTAATCTGCAAGAGATCTGCAGCTGCCACGACCACCGAGCGGCTGACATGCGAGCTGCCATGCTAGCATCTACCGTCAGGTGCCTGCAGTCTGGATTGAGTGCTAAGGAACTCTGATGACAGCGTCAACCATGAAACAACAAACGGTCGCTGTCTAGGACCACCGAGCTGATAATCGGCTGGGTTGCCCATCACAAATTCGGACTGTCTTGTTCTTCCAGTGCTCTCCAGACTGCCAGTGAATTCTCCGGGTTGGTCAGTTATAAAGAACTTTGTTGGCGTTGCATCGGTTGTGAAGACACAGCTGTGCGCAGCTTTCACGCGGGTCATCATTGCCCTTAGACATTTTCAGCCGGTTTGGAAATTGGACTAATTTAACATTATTTATTTTTGTTTTGAAATTGATTTGCTTTTTACTTTTTATTTGTTAATTTGTTTTTTTGTCTGTCTTGTATGTCTTGGTGTCACGGGTACGCTGGCGACTACGCCGCTCCGTCCGGCATCTTTTGTGTTTGTTATTTTTTAAATGTATTTGTCATGTCTTAATGTCGCGGGCATGCTGGCGACTACGCCGCTCCGTCCGGCATCTTTTGTGTTTGTTATTTTTTAAATGTATTTGTCATGTCTTAATGTCGCGGGCATGCTGGCGACTACGCCGCTCCGTCCGGCATCTTTTGTGTTTGTTATTTTTTAAATGTATTTGTCATGTCTTAATGTCGCGGGCATGCTGGCGACTACGCCGCTCCATCCGGCATCTTTTGTCTTTTTGTTACTGTATGTGTCTTGTTTGTGGAGCGTTTTGGGTTGCACTCTGTGCATGTTAAATGCGCTTTAAAAAAAAACTGACTTGACTTGACTTGACTAGTGTGTGTGGAGAAGTATAGGTTGCCAGGACCTGCCAGTTGTGCCAGCAGTGTTTGTTACTCCTGTCTTGCTACTAGGACCAACCCAACTGCTGACTGGCTCAGTCTTTAGTTTGTGTGGGAATGGGAGTGCCCACAGTGTTGTCCACAAGTAGCATCAGTGGTGGTAGTGGCGGTGCCCACAGTAATACACGTAAGAATGCTACAGTTACTGGACTCAATGATGGCAAGACGAACTGTGTGAGTCCCACTGGGATTTAATACATGTTGTAATGAAGCTGCACTTGTTGTGACATCTGCTTATGAACTTATCATTCATTCTCAAAACCTATTCTAACACAATAACTCGGTAGGTAGAGTACTTTGAAGGACAGGTTGCAATGCATGATTTTAAAATTCAAGTCTATTGTTTCCTGGTCCATTGACCCTTTTGTGGGTCTGTCTGGGTCTTCTCAGGAGTGTGTGTGTGCGTGTATGTTTGTGTGCACATGTGTGTGTGTGTGCAGTGTGTGATTGAGAGGACATGCGGGTGTGCACGAAGCTCGGAGCTCAAGTGTGCTGGTGGGTGTTAAGGACTCCCATTAGGGCTATTGTCCGTCTGTTCAGTGTGTGTCTGTGTGTGTGTGTCTGTGTTTGTGTGTGTGTGTGTGTTAGTGTGTGAGTGAGGTGTGCTGGGTAGGGGAGGTTGGAGTCTCTGTGTTCTCTGCCCCTCAGCCAGATGTTTTTCTCACAATGTTTTTTTCCCTTCTGGTTGTTGTGTTCTTCTTTTCTCCCTCGGATGTCTCACCCCAAGCTTGCGGACCTCCACTCCTGGTAACACACACACACACACAAACATACACACACAAACACACACACACACAAATACACACACTCCTGGTCACAGCACAATCCGTGTGCTCCGTCTCCCTCTCCTCCATCTTCATCTCTCTTTCTTGTTCTCTTGTTCTGTTACTCCTCCTCCATCCTCTTCTCTTTCACTCTCTTTCTTGTTCTCAATACTCAATACATTGAGTGCAAGAGGAACAGACTGCTAAAGATGCTTGAAACTTCATTAACCTTGTTTAAGGAGCACTATGACTCCCATAAAACTCGGCCTTGCCTTTGCCACTTTCCTAGACACTCTCGGAGGACCAGTACAGCATTTGGTCTCTCTCTTTCTCTGTCACACACACACAGACAGACAGACACACACACATGTCTTCCCTCACTATAATTTTATGTGTAGGCGGTTGCATATTAGTATGTGAGTGTGCGTGTATTTGTGTGTGTGCATGCACACGTGTGAATCACACACTGAGTCTGTAATGAGGATGTCATGTGTCTGAGGGGTGAAAACAGCATGACTGAGTGAAAACATAAAGAGAAATAATATGCTGAAATCTAGGGACAGTTACTCTGTCATTAACTTAGCTGTGTTTTAAAGTTGACATGGTTTTAGACTTGAAAATTGCCGTAGATGTCACATAGCTTTTAAAGCCCCATTGCTGCACTAATAGCACCTGTGGATAACTTGATTTAGGTTGCTTTGTCATTACAAAATCTCAACTGTCACTGTTGGTTGTTTTTGTGCATTTTCAATGGATCCTGGAGAGATTAGAATATTTCTTTTCCAGATTTAGGTTGATATCTCATCCATCAAAGATTGGGGAATATGTAGTTATTTTATCATTGTGTGGATATTGCAGTCATGGTTTCAAGATGGTGTAGCTACTTCCATTGATTATAATGGAAGCTAATTGTTGCAGCAGACGCAACGCGAACGAAACGCTTCAGTTACGCACCTGGTGTAGCTCAGCCCTAAGGGTGGAAACACAAGTGTGAGCTGATCCACCATATCCTATACACCAGATCTTAGATTCCAGGCAGGACATTGAAATTGTGACACAGTGGAAGTGATGCAGTGAGATGTTATGGCGGAGTGTGTGGTATGGTGGTATAGTGCAAAAATATAACCAGTGTGTGAACAGAATACTGTGTCTGATAATGATGTAGTACTCAAGTCCGGTCTCGGACTCGAGACCGAATTCTGCTTTCTCGGACTCGTCTCGGACTTGTTTCTTCAAAGACTCGGTCTCGGACCACAGTGGGAGAAAAAGGACTCGTAATTTCAGACCGAGTCCTCGAGATCAATGCATTTTTTTATGTTCATATATAACAAAAAAAACACACAACACATAACAACAATAGTAATAAAATGCAATGTTGATGGGCTTATTTGAAAATGACATCCCATCGTGCAATGCAAAGATACTGCCGTCTGTAGGCCTAACCAGGGTAGGAATTTCACTGCGGCCATGGCCATCTTTGCCCTTTGATTTCATAACAGGCCAAATGCAAAATAAATGTTACAAATATTGGCTAGATATCAGGGGCGATTCTAGACCTAGGCACAGGCCCCCAACTCCCAATACATAAAAAAAAAAAATTAAATGTGCGCACAATATGAAACAAATGGCTAGCCTACGGGTAGGCTACAAGCTTCAAAATCATTATTGTCACTGTCATATTGTAGGACCAGCACTCTCTCCCTCAATTGTTGTGATGGTAATTTTCATGTACAGCAGTTATCTTGAAACTCAGTGAGGATGAATGGTCAATCAGGAAACAGGCTTTATTCTTTACAATGATGTGCATCAAGGGAGAGCCACAAGTTTCACCAAGAGGATTCACCCGTATCTCTAACTACACAGAGGCGTATACTAACTTTATGTTACAAACAAAAGAAGGAGTGACCTCTAGGTCCAACCCAGTTTGAATATGCAATAGAAAGGGAGGATGAGGATTAGGCCTTCATCAGGTCTGGTAAGCTTCTATTGTCTTTTAATTAAAACTACCCCCTTTCCTGGGAAAGTTCAGAGGCCTGAACACATGCTGTTCTACAAACATTAACATTTCACACCTGGTGATAGGCAAAAGGCTATAGACAGGCAAAAGACAGGCTTTCATTGAATTCAAGGATAAACAAAGGATGCTTGCATAGGACAGGAGAAATACAGTAGACTATAAAGCTTATTCACAATTCTTTCAAATCCCCCTTTTCAAGTCATATGGTCATACAAAATTATTTCCTTCAGTTGTAAGAGCCACTATCCAGCAACATCCAAACACTAGGCATACTGTAAGTAGGCCTATACTCACTGCATTAATTTAATAGGCTTTCCTACTAACACAAGGGAAAGCTTATTTTTAGTCAAAATTGAGATATACTTCCCTCCCAGGCAAGGGTCCTATAGTCATCCTGGCAATACTGCAGTTCTTTGTAGCTTAAATAGCCTACTAAAGCCTTCATACTGACTTTTGGTGATCATTTCCAAATGTATTCTATAATCTACACAGAGTCTGTGTAGATTATTATAGGCTACATTTGCAAATGCAGCAAACTTATTTAAGTTTGCCATTAAAATATTGATCAAATCACAGCACTGACTATTACCAACATAAATGTTAATGTTACCGTTAATGTGGGCAATTATCATACCTCCCTCATCCTACTCATCTCTCCTCACTGTTCCTCTCCTTCTGCCTCTGTTCAGGAAGAATTTTCTGATGTCCATCTCTGAATAGTTTATCAGAAGGCTATGTTTAGTTTTACAGTAGGACTGCTTCACAAACAGTATAGGCTACTTTTACAGGACTCTCTCTACAGTATACGTAAATCATTATTAATTGTCCGCATGTGTGCATGCAGCCTACGCATGGTGTGAGTGTGTGTGTCAGGGAGAGAGCACAAGCTGGTAAACTGTTGCTAAATTTAGGCTACAATGACACAGCATTGAAAAACAGATGCTAATTATGTGGGCAACATTCTCTAACATCGATCAACTTATTTTCTCTCAAACAAGTTGTACATTTGTTGTAACATTAAAACAGGGGACGACTTACTCTGCGCTCAAAGTGTTGTGATGTGATGAGCTCCAGCGGTTTCCACTGTACAACGAAACACTCGGAAGAATCATGTGAACGATTTTCATTGGTTGTTGCGTTCAATCTTACCCAGCTACAGAGGTGCTATTTCCTGATTGGCTATTATGGTCCCCTTTTTTCCCTTGTTTATTTTTTATTGGCTGGTAAGTGACAGGCTCGAGTCATGACTAAAGCAGGTACTGAGATGCGCTCCTGAATGTCGTTTCCAGCGAGAGCAGCGCTAGAATTTTACTGGGGCACTGGAGACTTACTAAGGCACGTGCCCCCTGCTAGATATAGGTAAATATTACAATCAGAGGATATACAGCTGACTAAGAGTTTGTGAAAGTAGCCTTAATGATCAAAAAATGCTAAGCATGCATCTAGGCTATTTGAGTTTCTTAAAGCTGGGCTGTGCTTAAATTGTTCAATACATGATTTCTTAGGCTAAATATAAAATAAATATACATATTAAATATAGCCTAGATAACTGTAAATATTAGATAATCAGATGATTTACAGTTCTATGTAATATGTCATGTTTCATGTTTTTGTAATGTTTCATACAGTGATGCAGGTCTACTGCTGTGAACAGGCTAAATACAACTTTGATCATTTTTATAGCCTACTACTGTATAGTTAACTTTGGCCTTGGTGCCCTGACATGTGGCCTTTGTGCCCCCCACCAAATATGCCCAACTAAAGGCCAAGTGGCTTTCCCCCTAAAATGGTGAAATTCCAAGTCTGGGCCTCACTCTTGATTATTAACTGGGGTGATATTAAATCATGAATATGAAAACTGACATGTTTTTATGGTCTTGGTCTCGACTCCTAAAGGACTCGGTCTCGACTCGGACTTGCTTCCTCAAAGACTCGGTCTTGACTCGGACTCAACTGTATTTGAAAACCAACAGACTCAGTCTCGACCCTTTAAAGACTCGGTCTTGACTTGGACTCGGCATAGGCTGTCTCGTCCCCATCACTAGTGTCTGATATAAAAAAATACAAAAAGGTAAACAGCAATGGAAGTTGACTATACACATTCTTAATACTTCATAAACGGTAAACTTTATAAGTGTCTCTGTGTGTGTATATATGGTGAGTATATGGTATATGGTTATACTATGTACACGTGTGTGTATATATGGGTATATACACATGTGGGTGTGTGCGTGTTTATATGCATGTGAGTACATTCTGGCATATGGGGACCACTGGTAGAGGGAGAACAAAAGTGTCTGGTTCTGCATGCCCGCAACTCCCCCTTGTGCCTTCCATGGGTGGTGAGGCGGCATGCATACCTTCGCAGCTGATTGTGGGGAACCGTGGGTGTTCCAGCACAGTGATCTCCACAGGAGGCAGATTTGTTATCAGCGAATAGAGAGGCCACGCTCCACTGGCCAGTGAGCTCAGGCTTAATTAAATCTCCTCTCTTTGTGTTGGGGGAGATATAATAGTTCCCTCTCACACTTGTTGCCAGGTGCACTGAGGTGTGTCAGGCAGCAAATGATGCCAGGGGTCCCCGAAACTGTTGTCCTTCAGGAAAGGGTGAATATTTTGATGATTAAGAGCCAGTCATTAGGGCTAATCTCAGGCAGACCCTCTGTCAGGTGACGGAGAGAGTGTCTCCTGGAAAGGATCTGAGAACTGACGCCGTCAAGCAGAGTGGCAGTACGGGTGAGAAATCTCACAGAGGCATTGCAGCGCATGGAACCATCTGTCTGCTCCTCAGAGTGACATGGTGTTTGCTGCATCAACACCTTTCCCGGTCTGTCCCTGTGTGTAAAACGTGCACAAACACATCCACACTGTCCTCTAAGCCTATTTCTAATTCTATGCATCTTTATCTAAGTTTGGACTCAAGTGGGTACATACAGATAAGCCCCAAACTATTCAGTCACACCATTTTTTATTTCGACCTAGAAAATACACAAAAATATATATTTTTATCTACATCTCTAGCACAACCCCCCCCCCCGCCCCCCACCAGGACATATACAGCCCCATAAACAGAATGTTGAATAACACTGATTTCATTATTTCTTCTTTTGTGTTGTACATTTCAACCAATTCAGTAGCTTTAGTCCTATTTAAATTTAAGACTGGGGCAGATCTCTTGCCTGACTGAATTGATTTCATCTACACAACTGTTTAATCTTTTCTCTTAACATTCACAAGATATCAGTTGTCTCTAGGCTATATCGCTAGTCCTTTGTGTATGTAGACAATCAACTGCAACTTTTTCAGCATTGTCATGCATACAGTTAAATGGTTACCATTGAATATGGGCTGGTTGATTCCTTGCTGCATGTTGCATGGTTAGCATAGCATATGGGCTGGTTGATTCCTTGCTGCGTGTTGCATGGTTAGCATAGCATATGGGCTAGTTGATTCCTGCAGGTTGCCTGGTTAGCATAGCATATGGGCTGGTTGATTCCTTGCTGCATGTTGCATGGCATATGGGCTGGTTGATTCCTGCAGGTTGCCTGGTTAGCATAGCATATGGGCTGGTTGATTCCTTGCTGCATGTTGCATGGCATATGGGCTGGTTGATTCCTGCATGGTTAGCATAGCATATAGGCTGGTTAATTCCCGCATATTGCATGGTTAGCATTCCTTGCTGCATGTTGACCTGCACTATGTCATTGTGATTGTGTTGTAGTGTAGGCCTACTTGCCTGTTTGATTTTACCTTGCATTCAGTTTAATTTATTTTGGTTTCATTTAAGTGTATGGTTTTCTTTTGAATAAATTGTTAATTCATCCACCATTCATTTATCTCTCCTTGTATGCTGCCACTACTGTGCCACTAGCTGATTAACTACCTGGCAATCTTGGAGGTCAATTTATTAATTTATTAATCTTATGGAGTGAGATTAATTGTAGTTTCTCGCAATATTTACCACTGATGCATTTTTCTATCCCATAATGTTTGAGATACGCTTAAAGGTGCCGTAAGCAGGAAGGCACGTTTCTATTCACATTTATTAGCAGATGCTTTTGTCCAAAACAACGTACATTATATTTGAACCAAGGACCAAGTGAAACATGCCAGAAATGTAACTCACCCCTACCTTCAGTATTAGAGAAACTTGGAGCTAGAGGTCTGCGCGGGATTTATTTTCCAGTCCCGCGCCCGCCCGCTCCCGCAATATTCTGTCCCGCTCTCGCATTAATGTGTCCTTTTTAGTCCCGCTTCCGCCCGCATCTGTCACATGATGTCCCGCTCCCGCCCGCTAAAGCCTGCATGCAGGAGGAATAGCCTATTCAGTTTTTCTTTCTGTCTCACGAAAGGAGCACACACACCTGAGAAAGACTTCAGATGTCAGTTTCTTGGTTCTGAATGTAGGCTAACAACTGAAGTAGGCCTAGTCTGCCCTATTCCTCTGTCATGCTTTCGATTTCGAGTTTTGACAATGAGCAGCAGGAACAAATTGAACCCACGTAAACGACAATATAGGCTATAGGCCTGGTATCCGTCAGTTATGCTTAAACCCCGTTTTTTTAATGCTGCCTAACAGAACATTCAGCTCAACTATAGTTATGAACACTACTTTAATCATTTCCATATTTAATTTTATGCACATATTTAATTTGCGGGAGTGCAGTGAATCATCGGTTTGTCCCGCACCCGCGAACGCACCTCTCTCATCCCGCCCGCTCCCGCAAAGAGCTTTCAAAAGTTGTCCCGCGCCGCACTCTTTTGCGTCAGGACCCGCGGGTCTACTGCGGGAGTGCAGACCTCTATTTGGAGCCTGGGCTGCCTACAGAGACCAGGTTTTTTACAGTGTACTCTCAGAATGGGCAGCTAGCGGTCATGAGGAGAAGATTACTGAATGTGACAAAAAATGTTATGGTCTTGAAATAGCATAAAATCGCTGATTGCACCTTTAACCTTTCCAGGCAAAGTGTTTGTTTTTAAAGGATGCCTATTTGCCTGCACCTTATACAGACACATTAGGGCATTCTGGTGTGTCTCAAAACAACTCAAATCTGCATGCGGTCATAATAACGTTTTATTTTGGACCACAACTGATGTTATTCTCACAATTTTCTTAGTTCCGGTGGGAATTTACGGACTGACCTTCGACTTCAACAGCTGCTACAGTGCTGTCTAGTAAGGGACTCAAGCATGATGTTCGACTGACTTCCTCAACACAGGATGACTCAACAGCCACGCCCCACCATGCTCAGGGTCAGCCAACTGGGTGTGTCTGCCAGAGTAGCAGGGAGATTACCCCCAGCACAGAGAGAAAATACAGCCAAGCCCTCAGCACCTGTATTTCTACATCCCCACACACAGACCTCTACATTTTGGGGGAAGGGGTTGTCAGACTGGGCAGGACAATCTGGTGTGACATTAGGGCTGTAGATGTCCTTCCAAACCCTGTATTGTGGAATAGAGACTTGGTCATGGATATGAGGTCACATGTATTAATTTCTGTGTACAGGTTTTACTCAAACACGACATTTGCTCAAAAGTATGCACTTCACTTCATAATTCTGAAAGGGAATGAACACTCCTTACATGGTTCAAAACCTTAAATCTGGTTGAATTAGCATTTACATTGTCAAAGTAGAGATCTGCTCCTGCAAAAACGTGTATTAGTTAGTCCCGTTCCCACCAGCATCTTTTACGTTTTGTCCTGCCAGCTAGTAAGTAAGTCCGCTAGTAAAACTATATGCCCCCCCCCCCCCCCCCCCCCCCACACACACACACACACAGAGGCATACTGTAGCTGTCAACATCCTGTTTTTTCCGTGTTTCTCACGTATTTTAACTCTTTTCCAGCTGTCTTCCCGTTTTAGTATTTCCCCGTAAATTATCCTGTATTTTTTACGCTCTGGTTGTGTTGTGTAACCAGAACACACAACTATCTGTGTCTATGAAGTGTGAAATGGCTTGCACTTGGCTTGCTAGACCTCCAGTAAAGCAGGTGACAGTATACAGACAGTATCTAGGCTACTATTGAAGAAGAAGACAGTTGCAGGGGCTGGCGGCAGGAAGAGGAAAAAGAGTAGCGGCGGGAACTTCAAGGAGAGTAGAGACTAGATGAGTCAGAGTGATGTGCCATGATGGATCAGGACAACCAAAATCACCTACCAAACTGACCAAAACCCAGGACATTATGCCGATATCTGAGTAAATGGGAGGCCACCTTCCACTACCTGACAAGCAGCCATGTAGGTCCAAAAGTTGTTGTAATTTCAGTGTCGGTCATGGAGGAAAAAACAAAGTTTCGCAGCACGACAAATCACTGAAACACAAGCGTGCGGGTGAGTCAGCTAGGCACACAACATTGTTAACATCATTTGTGGTGAACGGTGCCTCGTTTGAAGCTGACAAAGTATTGAAAGCTGAGATGAAAATGTCCATGCTAATTGACAAGTTAGGTAGGTAGGGTGTCGCGCCAATTACTCAAGGCCGTGCGGGTGCGATAGTTCTGGGCAATGTAACAGTCATTCTAGAAAAAACTCGCACACCATTATTTGCCGTTGAAAAAATAGACTAAGTGTTTAATCCATCAAAACAAAGTCCTACCAAGTGAGGTGATAAACAAACGTTTCGGTCCTCAGATTGTTGCAGAATGTTCAGCGAAATACACTCAAAACGAAGGCTACGCAAATCATTAAAGGTAAGACTACATACTGTACTTTTCATGGAGTTACTAAGCTAAGCTCTTCTAACATTAACGTTACTATGTTTACATGTACACCATATAAGGTTAGTCTCTCTCTCAATCACACACACTCTCACATTCTCTCTCTCTATCACAAACACATACTCTATCACACTCTTTTTCTCACATACACGCTCTCTCTGTCTCTCTCACAGTCTGTTTCACCCTCACACTCTCAGAGTTTACATATTTATCAGACATTGTGGCTTCATTATCCTTTTGTTTCCTGGTTTAAGGAATCGTGGCATTCCCTGGAAAAATCTGATTGCATTTAATTACGATAACGCAAGTGTAATGAAAGGCAGGCACAACTCAGTAGTAAGTAGGGTTAAAACAAACTAGCCTAATTTGTAATCTCTTGGCTGCATCTGCCACCTAGTCCAGCTTGCCACTGGTTGTGGCACAAAAGCTACAAAGCTGCCTGTGGAAGACATACTGGTGGTACCAGGGGATCAAGAGTGTGCAGATTAGCTTCGACATGTTAGCATACGCCATTTTCAAGTATGGCGCTGCATGGAGCATTTGGAACCAGCTCCATGCATGAAAATCCGTGTTGGGCATGAGCTGTCATGCGCGTACATGTTGGTGGGCGGGTACCTATCCGGCGGCTACAGCCAAACGTTATTCAGTACGTATTTCTTGAGGAGCCTATGAGAAGACGTGTATAGTATGGTTATTTATGCATCATATGACAAATAAAGAAATTTGTATTGATCTTGTTTCGTTGTTGTTTGTCCCGAACAAAAATAGCCTAGATATGATTAAAGACAATAAATTACACAACAGCAGAATAAAGCCCTTGTCTTGTTATACACCATGGGTCTCCAACATGTTGCTCTCAAGCTACCCATCACTAGCTGCCCCCTTTTGAGCTTGCCAGAGGCTGAAGCAGTAGGCTACTACATTTAAACACAATTGTTGCCGTGGCATTCCAGCCTACGAATTTAATAAAAATAAACCATGCATAATTAAAAAATAACTCAATTTAGGCTACACAATAAGGTTTCCATTAGAGCACAGCGCATGTTCAATGAATGAGTGAAAGCGGCTGCCTTGTTGTCTCGCAATAAACAGCTGGAAATTCCGACACTTTCAACTACATGAAACTTTACAGTAAACCATCAAATACCCCCTAGATTTAAGTGCCCATCAGTCTCAACATTTAGCTATATAATAAAACAGTCCAAAAGTAAATTAAATCCCAAACCAAACCGAAAATCGTCTGCTTCTGATATGCCGTTCAAAACGAAACGCATGTCTCACAATAAAACGCACAATGTAAGAAATAAAGGTCTGCCTCGAATACAAGCCTGCCCCAAATAAATTTCGGTGCTTTGCGCAGCCTAATGGCGGCCTTACATTGTACGATTTTGGTCTGTTTTCACAGTCGGCGACTAAATTTCTAAAGTCGGACAGAAATCATGGGAGTTGTACTGGAATCGCGGCGCGCTCCCGTCAACTAGATCGTTAAGTGTAAGGTGCCAATCTTAGCGGTTTTAAGTTAGTCGGAGTCAGTCCTTTTCTAGTTTTGCCGTTACGACAATATCAAACATGTTTGATTTTATCGCAAGTCTTTCTAGTCGTGGCTCATGCAAATAGTGACGTGAACTATAAAAAACCAATAGTCACCTCTCTCCAACAGCAAATAGGAAGGGGCAAAGTAGGCGACAGCTGTAGCCTATAATTATTTGTTATTCTTATAATATTTGTCATTTCTTATACATATTTAGTCGGCTCTTCCACGTGACAGAACAACTCTATATCGGTTAGGGATGTCACGCATGAAACAATGCTGCAGAAACACGAAAATACGACTTTGAGTTTAGTAGGCTATCATTTCAGTTCCTGTTTATCTATTGCACGATGTGTAATAATTTCATGGAATCTAGTTGCAGTCTTGTAAATAGTGACCCTGCAAGATCCCTAGTTATTGCAAAATCATAGTCTGTGACTTAAAACTCTACTACTTGTCTTTAGATGTGAGAGGGTCTGAGACTGTAGTCTTTCAAAAAATCTTTTCCAAATCTTTGCAAATCTTTCCAAAGTCTGTCAGTGTAAGGAGGGCTTTAGTTGCCATATGTATGTAGTCTATGTCTCAGGACTGTGAATGATCATTATGAGCTACATGGAGGAGGCAAGAGGACAGCAAAGATGTTTAATAAGTACAAGAGTAACATCATCCATTCCTTAAAGGGACACCAGGCAATGTTCTCCTGTTAATTAATCATCTTCGTAAGTCGGTATATGGTTAAATGACTCATTACAGGGCGAATGAAGACTCTCTCGCCCGCCCCTACTGCATGTAGGAAGAATATCCCGCTTGCAAGTTGTGTATCGTACCAGCTGACCTTCAGTCTCACAAAGTCTCAGACATTGCGAGAAGCCGGATCAGTTTACATCCTGCATCCACAGCACAGAGGCAGGCTAGCGAAACGCTAGCGATTGTTGCAAACGTGTGTATAATGGCAGAGCCGGCGAAGAAGCAGCGAACACCCTTGACGGAAGATGCAAAGAAAAGGAAAAGAGTTTCAGACCGAGCAAGGGTTTCGCACATGTACAGACGCTAGGGGGAGTTTCGTAGAGAAAAAGCATCAGGCTTGCCTGGTGTCCCTTTAAACACTGTGATGTTTTCTGTGGGGGCCCATGTTCTGTTGTGCTACAAGGCTTATTCTACTTCACATAATATGAAATATCCTCATAGTGACATGTCTAGGTTTCAGAATTGAAGACTATTTAGTTAAGATGCTTGTGTCACGCTTGCCTCTGTACATACCTGCAAACCAGTTGTCTGGTAATTACCGGAAATTGGCCGAAAAAAAAATGAAATGTCCGACAAAATTAAATCTCTCCGGTTTAAATTGTCCGATTGAAATTGGCTAATAATTCCGTCCCCTAACGCAATCTGAATTTGAGAATAAGCCTTAATATGTAAGCCTATATTATACGTCATCTGGCTATGTTTTTAAATGAACAGGCTCTACTTGAAAAGTAAGCTATTAAAAAACAACACGCATAGCCTATGCTGCATTTCAAATAGGAAGCGCACGCTTAAAACATCCATGTTAAACAGCGAACAAATGATTAAGGCGGTTCAAACATGGCCAGGCCCAGGCAGACTAGCCTTAAAAGTTTAAAAAAGGCCAGACGCGATGATGATGATAAATTGGTAACGTCTGTAGCCTCAGATGTCCAGTCAACTCCACCATCACCAGATAAAAAGCAGAAGTGTTGGGCGTATGTCGGAATCAGTGACATTGGAAGTGGAGTTGCGGGGGGTGCGGCCGCTCCAAGACACTGTCATTCTCCGTGTACACTGGACATGCAAAGTGTTCTTTACCCAAAGCATACAGTAGGCCTATGCGTTCTCTGTCTATGATCTGCAGGGTTAGGGCCTCCTCGACGAGGAGATTACCGGTCCACGGATAATTTCTGGCACAATTAAACGGTATCATTGAACCATGGCCGAAAGAAAAAGAAACAAAACATTTCCCAGAATAGGAAACATTTCTTAATTTTTTTGTTATCAACTTGTTGGTTGTAGCTTGTTAGGCATGTTTACTGTAAGTTAGGCTAATGAACATGTTGCATTCTATACAGCCTGATGTCATTCTTTAAGCTACATAGCCTGTCTCCAGTTTTCCTCAATTTGACTAATTAAGAAGCGATAATAGGATATTTGACCGGCATATCATCAAAATGTCCGGAAAACGAAACCTCTGCCGGTCACTTTGACCGACACCATTTTTTTCTAGCGGAAACTCTGCTGCAAACTAGTCACCTTTCGGCGAAATTTTTGAATCAGAATATGTCACGTGAATTGTGTAGATCCGAGGAGTTATTTTTTTTCGGAGGGGGGGGGGGGTATACTCTCTCTGACTATAAACTCAAGGTAAAACATATTGTTATGCTACTTTTCTCTTGCCCTCGGTGGGTTAAATGAAAGACTTGCTGAGGTGAGGTTAACAAGTGTTTATTCGTAAATTCACGTTCCCACAGCTGGCCGTTTTGAATTGCTTTGTGAAACAAAACGACTCTGCACTGAGTGCTATTGTGAATTTAGCTCGGCTTAATAGTTTAATATTGTCTTGGAAAGTTATTGCTTGTTCGAGTTATTTCATTTAACATTATATTTTCCGTGGGTCGATGATGGTTAGACATGACGTTCTCAGGGAGCGCAGACCTTTCCAAGGCCAAATGTAGTTATTTGCACCAAATCTGAAAGTGGACCTAGCAAAATATTTTGACTTGCTCAGTGTTTAATTTGTTTGTTTTCTGTGTAGCACCTATTGCTGAGACTCGCCCCTTTAGTTGGAATGTGATCATTGCAGCCTCAGTAGACACGAGAGGAACATGAGGGATATGTATTTCTTCACAAAAAATATCAAATAATAATGGATTGAAAAGAGGTACTAATAAACCAGAGACCAGAAAATGTCCACAGTCCCTTTCTATCCCTTTCTATGACCAGTGATTTTTATAGATAATGATTAGGCTTTAAAAAAGATTTCGGAAATATGTCACCTTTTTCAGCCCTTCTGAGTTTGCAGGTATGTCTGTAAGGTGTTGATGGAATAAAGTAGGTCTTGAAATGTCAGTGCACTCAGGGAATATAGACATGTTTTTGAAAACAGTATGGACTTTGTGACCATCTCAGCAGCAGAAAGGCAACAAAATGAGCAACATCTAACACTGTGTGTGTCTGTGTTGGTACAGCTGGCGCAGATCCTCCAACCCTTTGAGCATATGGTGCTATGTGAACTGTAATTTTGTTGTTCATTCAACACACAACTCCATAACTACAATGGATGAATAATGATGGAAAAACATTGCATCTATTCATTTAAAATAACATGAAATACTTGTTTGTGGTAGCAGTATTCAGATTTTCAGTGTCACAATGGAAACACATAACAAGGGTACACACATAAACCCTTACTGGATGGCATCAACACATGCCCCCTATGTACACACAAAGACCCTTGGTTCCCAAGACTGCATTAGTTCCCAAAGACTAGGTCGCGACCCACAGGTGGGTCTAGTGTTAATTTCGTCAGACTAGACGAGAGGAAATATGTTCGTCAACGACCTTTTTTTTTCATGACTAAGACGAGACGATAGTAATGTCCTGAAACACTGACTAAGACTATCTTAAGATGCATTATTGTTGACGGAAAAAGACGAGACTAAAATGTTTTGCATGAAATAAAAACTAAGATAAAATCTCTCTTCATTTTCGTCTACAAAATGAGAAGACAGAATATCTAGCTGTTACGTTTTCAAAATATACCGAATGAGTTCATACGCAACAGCTTTCCTAGTAGGCTAGTCTACGTGCTGTTGCTGCAACCCTGTGGCTGCAACACGAAACTACATGGAACAAGAACACTGGAGATTTATGCCAGAGTTAGCAAGCTAACTACCTAAGCTTTATGCCACAATGCTACATACCCAGAAGTTGAAGCTTCTCTCATACAAATTAACATCCCCCAGAATGTCCATACGAAAATGTTCATCATGTAATGTCAACTATTTAACTAGTTAGACTGATTATGCAAAGTTTGCTAGCAAGTAAGCTAATATGGAAAGTTCCCTAGGAAGTTAGCTATGGCTAAGATGGAGAGTCTGTTTGGGGAATGTGTTGTGTTTGGGCGCATATCGCCATCTAGCGAGGCGGAGTAAAACATTAATACTTTGGCCTATGACAGTGTTTCTCAAACTTTTTCCATTTCAGGACCACTTAACTAACCCTAGCTAAAAAAAAAAAAAGATTAGACCTACTTGAACAGTAGCCTATAATTAGTCTACACAATAGGCCTACTCACTGAACCACCTTGCTTATTGTCTTTGCACTTTGCTTATTGTGTGGATTCATACTGTATGATTTAAACGGGCATATCTTACATAGACAGTGTTGCAGAACTGTTTTTACATACAAGTTGGTTCAATATTGCAAACAACTCATATATATTATATTTTACCTGCTCGCGGACTACTTGCGATAGCTTGCGGACCACCAGTGATCCCCTGGTGGTCCGCAACACTGGTCTACGAATATGACAGTGGTCCAGTCAAATCTTTTACTGTCTATGGTCAAATCCCAGCCGAGCTATAACTGTAGCTCGACTTACCTGTGCATATAAACATACTGACTGACAAAAAATCAGAATGAGTAATTATAACAGACGAGTAGCCCTGTGGACACACAATATTGTTGGAAAATTGAGATGTGTGAAACACTATTTGACTCAAATGGTAATCAGAAATAATTTGTTATAAAAAAGACTAAAATGTGTTGACTAAAACTGACTAAGACTAAGATACCTTTAGTTTTCTTTTGACTAAAACTAGACTAAAATGACGAGACTTTTAGTCGACTAAAACTTGACTAACAAAAATTATATTTGAATGACTAAATATGACAAAGACTAAAAAGGACATTTCGTCACAAGACTAAGACTAAGACTAAATTAAAAATAGGTGACAAAATTAACACTAGGTGGGTCGCAGGAGATTTTATTTGCAGGGGACCTGAATCAGCCTATATTTGCACAAACAATAATGGACGCCAGCTCTTGGCCGATTAAAATCTAAAATGTATAATTTAAATTCTCAAAGACCGTGCTGTTAACAACTAAGGCAGACATCCATAGACCAGACATAAGGCTATTCAATTTGCGTCATTGGCTGCAGATAGTTTCAATTGTAGATGCACTCATAGCAGCCTCATCACATTCCTTCTCATTTCGGATTTAAAACACACAGCAGTGCATTTAATAAGGCTACAAGTTAAATGGACATTTTAAACGCTTTTCCTCTCGTTTTCCATCTCGCGAACTCCACTAGTAGCCTCTAAAGGCGCATTCATCTTTCGGCTATTGCGTTAAAGCCTCTTGTTCTGATATTTATTCATTCGGAGTGTCTATTTACACCCCTGGTACGAATAGCTTTGGCCACACAGCTGAGCTATTCACACCATAGACATAATATACATAGACACCGCATCAACCACTACTCCCTACTAGCGCTGACGAGACGTGGAGCCGCCATCTTGGATCGGTCATCCACTCCACTCAGTGTAATCTCTTTGGCTGGTGCAATGAGCTGTCAGCGCATTAAATTAATCATACCTCACTGAATACCGAACAGATTTTCACGCTATATACACCAGGGTACGAATAGCATCCACTTCTAACTATACATTGATGCAAACAGCATACCTTATTCAGAGTGTCTATTACACAGCTGAGCTATTCACACCCTGTTACGTAACAACAAAAAAACATGTTGCTTGTTTTTTTTTATTATTATTACATTGTGTGATCAATATGCCAGAATAAATGCACAGGGGTGCAAATAGCATACACTGATATTTGTACCAGACGGGGTATTAATAGAACACATTGCTGTGTGTACCGGGGTACGAATAGCATACATTGATATTTGTACCAGGCGGGGTACTAATAGGACACATTGCTGTGTGCACTGGGGTACGAATAGAATTCACTTCTTATTGCACCAGGGTACGAATAACATACACTGCTAATAGTACCAGGGGTACAAATAGCCTTACCCTTATTCATTTCACATTTTTACAACATAGCCTATCACAACACCAATACAAAGCCTTAGCATAGACAAGCACACGTTTAACGCCAGAGGAAAATGCGGAATCAACTTTCGAAATAAAGAAACCTCCACAAACAGGCTACAATATAACGACTTGAGTGATTTGCTGTTTACATCGGAATTGACGTCCATGGTGTTATGGATACGTTGCGTTGATTTGTCTGTAACACAACGTAGTCTACACTTTAGAAATACAGGAACAACAGCCTACTATGCTGAAGAGCGACGACTGCGTAGCATGCAAGAATATCCCCAGTTTTAATGGACATTAAAACTGATCTTTTCGGAAGGTAATCATTTAGAACTTTCCAAGCTGATGGTGCTCAAAATGCAACACAACCGTGTTCAAAGCAGGATGAGGACAACCTGAGGTTGTGTGTGTATCTATCCAACCATATGGCACTGCAGAATGGTTTAGGGGACCTTTGGCCCAAAACATCAACGTTTTGGTTAATATTGGTGGTTGCATTTTAGATCTGAAGTGAATTGGGTCGCAATGGTCTGTCATTTTTAAAAAGTGGGTCCCCAGAAAAAAAAGTTTGGGAAACACTGGCTTACTGGATGGCATACACACATGCCCCATATGTACACAGGCTATGGAGTAACCAGGGGGAAGGGGAAAAAGTAAAAGAGACAGATAGAGAGAGAGAGAAGGGAAATAGAGAGAGGGAGAGGAGAGAAAAAGTAAGAGAAGGGAACAATCAAGAGAGGGGGAGAGAAGAGAGTAAAAAAGATAGAGGGGAGAAGAGAGTAAAAGATAGAAGGGGAGAGAGAAAGGGAATAGACTAAGAGAGGAAGTGGGAGAAGAGAAAATAAGAGAGAGAGAGAGAGTATGGATTGTGCTAGTGCATCCAGCACAGTGTCCCCCAGGGTTTCTGCTGTGGCATCAGGCTGTGGGCAGCTGCATCCTGCCCCTTTCAAAAAGCCTGGACAACAGCATCAATTACTGCCCCCAATAACCCACCATGCTGCATGCATGCGTTAATGTTTGTGTGTGTGTTCATGGCTGACCTGCTAGAGAATGGCACATAGGACTACCACACATTACCTTTGGAGATTCCAGTATACAAGATACTGTTTTAAGTGTAACTTCTAATTGAGCAGATATACAAACATATAGTGAGTACAACATAATTCTTATTGATTAGTTACAAAAAGAGTTCTAATCCAAAGTGGTCTGTTTTTTTTGCTGCTATCCTCCTTTCTCCTTCCCTTGAATCCTTATAGATAAGTTATTACGAGAGTCCTAATCTAGAGTGTCCTGCTTTCTCTGCTACAGTCCTCCTTTCCTCGTTCAGTGGGCAGGCAAACGATTGTGAAGGCAGGTGGCTCCACAGAGGGTCCATCTGTCATGGGGCCTCGAGTCTATGTGAACCCGACAGCCAGTCGAGAACCAGGTCATTAGGCTGGACTCCAGACGCACGGCAATCCACACAGGCACGCCACAGCCAGCTTGGGTCCTGACAGACTTCCTGGCAAGTAGACTAACAGGACAGAGAACCACATGTGTGACTGGACAGTATGTGAGTATGTATATGAATATGTGAGTGTGTCTTATGTGTGTGTGTGTGTGTGTCTTACAGTATGTGTGAGCCTTTTTATTTACATACAGCTTAGACAGCCGTTGCCTTCGGGCCAGATCCATCCTCAAGTGTTTAGATCCGTCTATAGCTCACATGTCTCAGATTGTCGGACAGACCTACCTTCACCAGGGTTTGAACTGAAAGCGGTTCACAAGTTTATTTCACAAACACAAGAGAGGAATCCGCACACACTCAGTAGTGTATCAAAAATAAGATGCCACAGTTTACAAGGCCTTAAAGGCCTTTTTATTTTTTTATTTTATTAACTGTTGTCATCAGGGTTTTTATGAGTGTATTGCAGTGTGAATGCTTGTTGGTAGACAACACACGGCTGCTGGACATCTGAATTTCCCCTGCGGGGATGAATAATCTATCTATATATCTATTCAAAGGGCAAAGATTAGGATAAAAATCCAAATGTTTTGGGCTGAGCCCATCTTCAGTGTATTCCAGTCTTCGTCCTTCTAAGGCCTTGTACACAGTTTCATTTTATTTTTAATAAAAACACTATTGTAGTATCAGCCACCACTGAGTGCCATTTCCTCTTTTCCACTCACCTATTTCATCTGTTGGACTCTACTGTACGCACCAGGCGAAACACAAGGCGAATACGGCAACCTCAAACCCAGTTAACAAGTTTGCACTAGGTCAGTTCTCCGTCACTCAAGCCTAAAGCCCTGCTGTAGATGATGTGTTTAAAAGATAGGTATGATGCATATGTGGTCCAAAGCCTCTACTTCAAGCCTCTGAGCTGGGCATGGGATGATGGCAACATCACCTGAGTTCTGCTGTGCCAACATAATGCTGCACTTTTGTCATCCAGGGCAAAATGTTCAAAAAACAAACAAACAACTAAGCCATTAGCATGTGTACAGAAACTCTTTCCCCTGTGATTAAAAAGACCTTTTAGTCTCAAGTCACTGGCGTGAGACGAGCGAAAAAAGGGAAACGAGAGAAAGCTACATCAGTCTTGGCTGGTTGAACTAATGACAGAGAGAAAGAGAGCACTCAAGGAGATATGGAATGAAAGAAACGGGGAAAAAACAAACAAATAACTTTAGAAAACGATATTAATGTTTCTGATTACCGCTATCCGGCTGCTGCGGCCGGCCAGCCCCCTCAACCTTCCGAAGCGTCCGACGGACGCATTACTAAATAACACAACTCCTATTCATCTTCATACTCACTAAATGACAGCCTATTTACATTAACAAATGAGGAGGCCGTCCAATGCGATGCCGGAGGAAAGTGACCTTCCCCTTGTCGGAGACAAACAAACGCTCCGTTACGGGCGCAAGACCTTTGGAGGATCCCTAATGTTCGCCACTGTCTGGGCTGTGTCTGGATTAATGAGGCACCTCGTTTACCTCTGTGTGTGTGTGTGTGTGCACATCCTTCTGTGCCAGCCATTCTCTGAACTTAATCTAATCTAACTGCGAGGTGTCTCACCAGAAATGAAATGGCCCACATATTCTGTGTACACACGTTCATACACACACACACACACACATACCTACATAGTATTCTCCTGAGGCATAAAAGAGTTTTTTTTTTTTTTTCTCTTGTTAAAATAATAGTATTCATGACTCTGAAATTGTGTGAGAACCTCCAGTTGAAATACCGGTCTCACTCCTCCGCTGTCTTGCTGTCTCCACAATTAATCACAAAGCCATCCAAGAGCAGCCCAGGACTGAACGATGCAACCATTATGTATGTGTGTCTCTCTCTCTCTCTTTGTGTGTGTGTGTGTGTGAATGTGTACTGTACATGCCAGCGATTGTTTACTCCCTGTCCTTCTCAATCACATCCAGCGCTGTTTAGATAGATATACTGTAGATAGATAGACAGATCATTTATTAACTCCGTAGGAAATGTTGGACAAGTTTTAGCCATGCTGACGAGATAGGAAAGGTCAGGGAGATGAGCTCCTTTTGGGCATCATGAGCGCTGTGGTGCCCTAGTGTGCCAAAGACAGTTTGCCATGGCCACTGTGCTCCAATGCCAGACTAACACGGCAAGACAGCCATGGTGCACACACACATGCTCACACACAAACACACACTTTGTGGGTTTGAGTCAATTGGGGATTTGTGAGCAGTTTTCTTTGCTTTTCAAGCTAACTTTTTTGAGGCATGACCTTGCAGATGAGAAGTGTTTCTGTTCAGTGATTGCACTATAAGGAGATGTTTTATTTCCCTTTATTCCGTCACACACACACACACATACATGCATGCGCAAACACACACACACAAACATTTATCAGCCTGATTGCACACTTCCTGAGTGAAACACACAATAATGAAACACACAATAATGCATTAATAAATGCGAGTGGAATATTTCATGTCTGGAGTTCTCTCTTTTCTACTCCTCTTGCCCTAATCTGTGTTTGTTTATTTATCTGTTTGTTTATTTGTTATTTCTGCTGCCATTTCCCTCTCTGTGGCCCTAAGGTGGTGGGGAGTGTTTGGCTGCTCCACTCACCCTCTTGGTCTCTTGCTCATCTGCGGTCTCATATCTCCTCATGCTGTCAGCTTCTCTCATTGTCTCTTCCTTATGGATCCTTATTCTTTTCCTCCGTCACATTCAGTCTTTCCTTCATTCTCTCTTACTCTGCCTCTCTCGCTCTCTTGGTCTCTGCAATAATAAAGTATATATATATTTATGCTGATATGCATTTATACATCCAAAATGGCAATTATAGGACAATGGATGAAGACGTACACGCATATATACATTTTTTTAGACTCTTTCCCTTGTGGTCTCTCCCTCTCTGTCTTTCTTTTTCTCTCTCTGTGTCTTTCTTTCTCTCTCTCTCCCTCTCTCTTTCTTTGCTGAAGCAGGGTTGTGATTAGCGTGGGGTTTAGCATCTGCTCTCTGTGGGGTCCCCTTCTATTGCCCTGATTACAGGGATCAGCCGTGTCATCGCCACGGAAACCAAAGGCCTCAATTTGATCGATACATAAATATTCCCACCGGCAGCCCAAACTGCAGCTGTGGAATGTAATTCTCAGAAAATTGAGCGGCTGCCAAAGATTTAGTTCCCAAGTGCTGCTTTATGCATCTCCGTCTCCTAGAGACATCTTGTTTTGTAAAATTACATTTGTGAGTAGCAGAATAACTAATGTAACCGCCTAAGAGCCACATATTCCTGCTATCCACGTAGCTTCAGTTGCCCAAGGCAGTATGCAGTGTGAGCTTTAAGCTACTGACATGCTGTATGAATGTATGCATAGTTTGAGAGGAAGCATTTGTCATTTGTAAAAGTTATTTCTGGAAGATTTCATATGATGTGACAGATCATGATAACATGATGCCACAGTGACAATTCGTCTGTCATGAGGTGTCCCTCGGAACACTCTGCTATGGCCAGTTCATGAGAGAACAACTTTGAACTCAGGTGGACAACTGTTCAATGTTTGATAAAGAAACTTTTTATGAAACAGAGAATAAAACTAAAGAAGGAAATTGAGTCAAGGGGGTTTCTTCCAACGATTAATCCATCTAGGATCCATCCAACATCCATTGCTACCTTCCTGAAGTCTAAACAAAGCTGTCCTTTCAGCGTCTGGTCAGAGAGATCATTCAGAACTTGTGGGGGACCCGTCACTAGCGTTGCTGGATGTCCAGCAAGCTGCAGCTGAGCTGCCATGCCAGCTCCCTTGACCAGTCTATGGATGGAGGGTATGCAGGAATTCACACTCGTGAAGATCGAGGATCTGTTGCTGTTGGTTCACCGAGCTGCTGATCTACGAGTTGGCTTTCCAGGGTCTGCCCCAAGAAATCGTCCCAGGACAGCTGACCTGTGCTTCTGGAGCTCATCAAAGGGCCTAGCGTTGCCTGATTGGACTGATCAAGAACACCATGCCTCAGCCTAGTGTTACCTACGGTTGGACTGTTCAAGAATACCATCCTGCTGTGTGTTGAACATGCTAAGAGAGTCACCATTGCCCATGGACTTATAATTGGTATGTGAAGGGCTTAGAGTAGCTGTTGCTCTGGTAAATACACAATATAAGTAAATTGGCCGAGCCTTACCTTCTGTATGTGTATACACTGACAGTAAATGTAAGCAAGCAGGAGTTTAAAGTCAGATGTGTTGATCTATAGGGTGTGCATGAGGGAGCAACACAGATAGGCTTTGTGCCTTTGTGTTTCTGTACAGTAAACCACACCTCCAACAGATGGAAGTGATTGACAGTTGACCAACTTGTTGACCAATGCAGAGACTATGGGATTGCAAAAACACAAATGCAAAGATTGGATTCTGGACTCCTAACCGTGAAATGACCCAGAAGTATTTGTTTGAGTTGTTTGAATTCTCAAGTCCTTAAAGGTGCTCTAAGCGATGTTGGGTAACGTCACTTCTGTTGACATTCAAACAAAACAGAGAGCTAGCTAGCTACTTCCTCCCCCTCCCTCCCATGCAGTTGAAACTCCTAAACACGCATCTCGTTGGTGATTGGCTGGAACAGTTTGTTATGTTTTTATGGTCCAGACTGGACCACATTGTTTTTGTTGCTGTTTTTGGAGCTTGGGCTGTCCACAGAGACTGTTTTTTTACAGTGTATTCAGGGCACAGGCAGCTAGCGGATGGTGAAGTGATGTTTGCTGTATGCAAGGAAAGGAAATATGATAATGACACACAATTCTTTACCGCTGATCAATGTGCCCCACATCAGTAACATCCGCCTTCACGCCATTACAAATGCAGCCGAGCATAAACTGCAGTTGTCCTTTCCCAAATCCATGAAGGTCAATGAAACACAATAAATGAAGGCAAGAGGACAAATATAAAAAGAGTCTGTAGCAGCCAGGTAATGAAATAGAGATTCACTATGTTCAAGAGAGCCATACAGAGTGATTTTGGGCATAATCTTGAAGGTGTGAATGTACTGTCACAAAAACACCAAAACACAGACTGTGTGAATGGGAAAACAGATCTTTGGCCCATAGAAAGGATATTTCTCAGTTCAGTACTAATATCAGCTCTCTGGCCCATAGAGAGGATATTTCTCACTTGTGTAATATCAGTTATTTGATGATAGGCTTTGCTCATATGGACCCCAATGTGACTGTGATATGCATTCCGTGGAGTGTTCACAGGCCACACAAAATGCGCCTGAGGGCAGCCATTGGCCTGCAGGGGTCCACTGTTAGAATCCTGGCTCTAGACCAAGCAGAAGCGAGAGGACCCAGTGAGAGAGGGCAAGCTGGTGGCAGAGTGTGTGTGTGTGTGTGTGTGGACTCAAACTCACCCCTTACCCCTGTGTGTGTATACACTTGCACACTAGCTGCGGGACACCATTAATCCTTCATCCATTGAGACCTCAGAGCTATGATCAGGCGAAAAAAGAACGGCAGGGAATAGCTTAACTTTACACCTGCACACACATACACACACACACACACTGACTCCAGACTCACCTTTACACACCCACACATAGCAGATGGCTTAGATCCACACTCCCTATTGGGTGGATTAGGGATGGAGGAAGCCCCTTGTTGCTTCACACCTAGTCTGCCAGCATTAGTGTTCATTCTGGAGGCCACGCGCAGGGTGAATGGGGGGAGGGGGTTGGCAGCCCTGGGAGAGGGAGATGGAGAGAGTTTATGTGGATTAGCCGGCCCACACCACCTCTCAAAACGCTGAAAGATGAGAATTACTAAATCCCACAGAAGGCTATCCATCCAGGCTAATTGATATGGCTCAGTGCTTGCTATATTCACGGGAGTTGCCATCATCTTAACAGAGGGTGATTGAGGAATATTACTCATGATTTATTTTATGTTTAATTAACTGAATGAGTGTTACCAGTTTAATGTCAGTCATCATCTATAAGTCACTTTGGATAAGAGTGCCAGGTAAATAAATAAATGTATGTATGTATGTATGTATGTAATAATTTCAAGTCCCAAGCTTGTTCCCTGTCACATTCAGCTCTGGGACAGCATTCATAATGTATTATGAATTCATGGATTTCAACATAGTTATACCTCATCATGCTTGATGTATGTCTTTATAATGGCATTTAATGGTGAATCCTAATTACATTCGATTGTACAAGTAATTGTATAAGAAACAATGATAGCATATTCCATCTCTTTGTAACGTAACATTACATTAACAATGTAGGAAATCCATCAAGAAGAAGATCAAATTATTTAATATCCGTTTTTTTTATCTATTAAACAATAATTATACAATAATTGTATGAAATCTATACTTATTATGATGTAATGAGTGTTTTATAAACCCATAATGTTTCAATTTATTTTAATGAATAGTTATACCCTCAATCTTTGTGTTCATTATAACTGCCATGTCTTCTGGTCCTAAGCCTTGAAGAGGACAAGCAAAGTTGAAGAACGTAAGCTAGATTCTGTGAATCTGTCCGACACTTCATCCACTGCTGTAGGTGTCCTGGTTCATGTACATGTACATGGGAATGTTCATGTTCATGGGAAGATGCCTATAGCAGAGAAACAATTATTATCTCTAAATGAACAACTGAAAAGTGAAGTGATGAAGTGTAATAACTACTTAATTACATCTCTTGATTATTCTGCTTTATTGAAATCACACACTTTATTAATGGTGCATTTAACACATCCAGAGACTTGTTCTTGCTCACTTCTGCTGAAGGACGGAGGACAGATTTGGTAGATTGCTCCCATCTCAAGAAGGTGAGTCCTCGGCTCAGGTTGCGCCTTATGTTTGACTGTGACTGCAGTAATGGCCTGTAATTAGCACTCTGATTAAGGTAGGTAATGACCCATAAAAAACAGCTATCCATCCATCGGCACCAAGGGAGGACAGTGTTTACCCTTCCCAAGTGTATCCACCCTCTTTCCCTCCCTCCTTCTCTCCCGTTGGCTTGCGTATTCAGCTATTTTAGGTGGAGATTTCATGATGGGGGGGGGGGGGGTGGTGTAACTGTGGTGTCGTTGTGTAATTATAGTATGTGTATCTGGGAGAGTTTATGAATATGTACTGTGTGACTGGTGTCGTTGTGTCTGCATATTTAACAACTTGACTTGGAGCAAATGCTAAAGCAGACAAGACTAAGCAAATGATTTGTTTGAGCCCTAATTATCTTCTTTTTACACACACACACACACACACATAGAGCGTTACATGTGTGTGTGATGGGGTGATAGGTGATACATGCCACACACGTGTCAGATGTGGACTAACAAGTGTAACTGGAAAATGTAATTCCAGGGATTTACCATTGCATGTAATGGCAAAAAACTGCTGTGTATAACATTACTTACAGTATGATTATTCAGATTGCATAGACTTACAGTATTCTTTAAAACCACTTACTTGGTTAGATGTTAGCTTAGAGTATATGACAGTCAGTACAAATACATTGTCAATTCAATATTGATCAACATTCTTTGTTTTAATACAGTACTGCAGAATGATACTCAGAACACACTAATGAACACTTAACAACCAATGCAAGCTTGAAGTCAAAAAATCAAAGTTGTTGAAACCAATTTTAAAGTTAACCAATAATGATAAGGGAGAAACAAGATGTCTACTGAATTTACATTCTTACAGAACTTGATGATGCCAATCATATTATCCTAAGACAGATCTATTTATCAGTTTTAATTCTGAACTGGCAGCAACAGCTAGAGGCCTCAGTTAATGATAATAGGTCGATGATGGCGATATATACTGAAGAATAAAAGAGTCAGCCCTTCACATGATCAGTTTTAGACAGAACTTCAGAATCTTAATTTTCACAGCACTGCTCAGGTCTAAAAACAGAGGTCTAACAGCACAGCTAAGTTTCACAGATGTTACAGCACAGGTATGATTCAAAGGTATGCATGGTTGACAAATATGATTCACAAGTATACAAGTTCCATATAGTCCTCACACAACAATATAGTTCTCAGAATGTCTCAGTGTAGATCTCGGATAAGTCTCAGTATGGTTAAATGTTATGTGCACAGATATGTTGAGATATGGTCACATGTTTGTAAGAATGTATGTCAGTAGGTATGTTCCTAGCAACATTGTCAGTATGGTTGACAGGTGTGCACACAGACAGGCACACGTAATGTCATACACGGTCATCACCACTGGTCTGGTCTGGTCTGGAACCTAAAAGGCAAAAGCAAACAAGTTTAACAGTTATACCAAAACAATACAGGGAATGTCTGCAATTGTCCAGTTGTCCAGAACAGTAGCCTATTCATGGCTTTCATAAGGTCCCTTTCCACAGGAGTATTAATCAAGCACCAATGCATTCATAATCTAGGTGCTTGATTGTATACACCTGTGGAAAGGGACCTGATGAAACCCATCAATAGACGAACTATGATAGCATACTGTGATAGTGTTTACTTAGTCTACGTAAGAATCAGGAACATAGAATGAAAACGTAGCCATGGCCTATTTGATACAAACAAGCGGTGTAGGTAACAACCATGATGGGTTTTATCAGGTTCCTTCACACAGTATAATCAAGCACCAGTCTGCATTCATAATCTATTCTAGGTGCTTGATTCTATACACCCGTGGAAAGCGACCTGATGTTGAATAGAACCAGAGCCATAGTACAGTATCTGTAGGCCTAGCTGCTAGCTACTTCTCTGGTTTACATTAACGTTCTAGTTAAAACGCTGCTGGTTAGTAGGCCTAAAGAACAAATGTAACGTTAGTGCATTACGTTTGACCTAACGTTATAACGTTATAGTTTAGCTTATTTGTGACCCATCATTTCATACAACGCTAACGTTACATAATGTTTGACGACATAAATGGCTCAAATACCAAAAACCGGAACACTTACCTTGTCTGTAATTAGAGAAATGTGCCTCTGAAGGAGAGTTTTACGAGCAAATAAAGTGACCACGGCACAGCAGGCGAAGACGTTCAGAAGATTCACAGCTCCAGTGGTAGCTCGCGCTCAGCTGTTGATTGCAGCTGCAGGTCACGTCATAATGCTAAAAGTTGCCGCCACGGTGGTCAATGTTAACTCTTTGGGAATTTATTGCTCTTTTATCGTAAATATCTTAAAAAGTATAACGTTTACAAATGTAAAAAGACAATGTACAATTGTCCGTTACAAGACCTTTGTAAGAGTGTTGAATGACGTCAAACGGTTCAGTAGTTTTTGAGCCTTTGAACGTCAAATTTGGTCGGAAGAAGAATAATAAGAAGAACAGCGATAATAGTCCATTGAATTTACATGCAATGCAACTATCTTCTTTCCCCTTCATGTTAGAGATGAAAGCACTGCCAACATGTAATGGCCTACTTGCATCTCAAAGCAGCAGAAATCTTCAGCTCACTCTTACACTATATTACTTTGTGGTTGGAGCAGATGATGCTGGTGGTCAGACTCTCTCCAGACATATTCCTGACTTCTTAGGGATATCAACGAGATAGTATCAGTTGTATAACTGTTAACAGCAACACACGCACAGGCTCTCTCCCTCTCTCCTTGAAACTCCTAAAAGCTTCTACCCTATCAATACGAACCTCCAGTTTTGCCATTGGTCTGCAGTCAGGTTTATTTTGAAGTCATTGTTGAAGAGGCAGTTTACTAAAATTGTTTGTTGCTATGTATGTACAGTATAGACATTGTGTGCCCCAATGTTTGAACCAATGACCACATACATACAGTATAGTCATTGGTTCAAACATCTAAGAGTTGATTTGGGCCAGAGAGGTGTACTCTTTGGTTTTGGTAAATAAAGTGAATTTAGGCCCTAACAGACCTATATGTCTCCAAACATCTAAAATGTGTAAAGCATGTGTGTATGTGTATATATACAGTATATATATATATATATATATATATGTCCCCTCCGCTGGCTGGTGTTCACATTATTGCAGTTTAACCGTAAACAGCAATCAGAAGTCTAGTTTTATTCCATAAATATATTGTTTTTATAGACGTTAGTTGCACACGCTACCAAGAGCTCATTTACTGCACCATGTAGGCTACTGTAGTGCGGTTCTGTCAACATAAAAAAAACTATGGGTAGCCTACAATTTTCGCACAACTTGGTGGAAAAGTGTAGCACAGGTTAAAGAAAACCCATTCATTTTTGGAGCTAATCCTACTCAAAAGGAACTTCAAAGTATTTCCCATATAGTAGGCCTATCCTTTTAGCTCACAATGACAGTGAAAGTGAAACTTGGAAAGTGGTCTCTCCACCGAGTGTTACATTAGATGCACAATCAATCGCGAGTCGATGTAGGTAAAAAGTAGGCTATCAACTGGTAGGTTAGTAACGAAAGTATTGCAAAATGTGATGACGGCACACAAACTAGCGCAAAAATGTTTAGTAGGCCTATACACTTGTGGTGATAGCCTACAGTACATGTAAATCGCGGACATGACGTGAGACAGACAGAAGATGAGCCTGTCTTTAGTAGCCTATCCCTGAATCCTGTCCCTCTCAATTTCAAATCACTTTAAAACGGTATGATTAGCAATCAGAATTTTTTTTTTTAAATCCCGGAGAGACACCCCCGGACCCCCGTGTTGTGATTAGGCTATAGGTCCCAATAGGTCCCAATCTAAATGTTTGGGTTCAGTTTATGAAGTGTTGCTAGCCTACAGCATAATACTGTGTGTTTGTTATTTATGGGGGGGATTTTTTTTTTTTTTTTGGGGGGGGGGTCGTCGGTCCAGTGGTGGGCCGGTCCAGGAGAAAATTGCCAGGGCTGAATTTTGCTCCCAGTCCGACCCTGGCCAAAGCCTCTAAACATGCATCGACGCTTGGACAGAATGTATGGAAAATGGCCAGAGCATCGGGCACTGCTTCTAAGAAACTGCATGGCTACACAACTGACTCTTTAGTGCAAAAGGATGGCCACTCCACAAGTCTCATTAACAAACGTGCACACACACTTTCTGCTCTTTGCATTGTCATTTTACAGGTGGCTGACTGGCTCAGGCGATGCATCTAAATGCAAATCAACACAAGTGTGTGGGCAGATGAGGGGCGCTTTGTTGTCCATGTCCCGGTCTCAGCCTCAGATCAGCAGTCTCGTCGCTGTTGTGCTCGATTCCTGACACCACATTCCCGTTGTGGCTGTTTATGTCTGTGATGGGCTATTTCTACCTCAGCTGCGTTTAGTGATATACATACATACATACATACATACACACACACACACACACACACACACATACAGTACACACACAAAGAGATTGATATACAAACCTTGGGTTGACGTAATGACTGACACCACATAATCCCCCTCCTTCATTTTTCCCTTTAATGTATAATTCATTTCCTTAATGTCATTTTTCCTTTTTCTTTCTTCTTCCTCTCCTCCTCAGTGTCTTACTAACAGACCCCCCCCCCCCCCACACACACACACACACCACACCACACCACACGGCTGTCTCTGATTTATCACACACACAACAAGTGCATCTAGTCTAGAATGGATTTCACACAAACAACAGGTGCATCTAGAATGGATTTATCACACGCAACAGGTGCATCTAGAATGGATTTTTTTCCCTGTTGCTTCACATGGAAAAGAAAATAAGTTGTCATAATGACAAGGCACTCAGAACACGGTCGAAAAGAAAAAGAACTTAAATAGAACACTGTTGAAAACAGAGAGAACTTCAATAGAACACGGTTGAAAAGAAAGAGAGATAAAGGCTGAAGTAGAGAGAAGACAGTGAATGATGTTGTTTTTTGCGTTTGCTCTTTTGACATGCTCATCTGCTGAAAATAAAAAAAACATTAATTACATGGAGGAGATGAGCCTAAATTGCATCTTTTTTTTGTTAAATAACGTCAAGGAGAATTTGAAACAACAAAAACGGTGAGACTTGATGAGTTTGTGTTTGTATGCGGTTGTGAATGTGTGTATGTTTTACAAAATGGGCTTGAGGAAAACAAAACAACAAACGAATGATGTGTTTGGGTGGAATTTCATGCAATCATGGCCGCATCGACAGGACCACTTGACAGACAATAGAACCTTCATTCCTCTCTGTGTGTGTGTGTGTGTGTGTGTGTGTGATTAAAGAGTGTGTGTTTGCCCTAGCTTGATTTTTGTATTGTGAGCAGGCAGTGTTTTCCTGACTAAATGAACATACCCTGGAGAGGGCACACAATGTCCGGTCACGCTGTCTTAAGAGCACTCCATTGTGAGGAATCATACTTTCAGGACTCTCACGGCCCCGCCGCTGCTGCTCAGCTAGGAGGAGGAGACAAAGAAAAACAACCCAAGAGGCCGGGGAGGCGATTCAAACTCTTGAACATGGTATTATAAAATCAACAAATAAAAATATTACTGATAAAGAATGTTATGATAAGTATCAGTTTCATGCTGGAGTTCTCCTCAGTTAAAGAAGAACTCCAGCACATTTCAACCTAGAGCCTGGTTATCAGTACTGAGTTAAACTGGCATAGTGGTATCTCCGTAATGCTCCTGTCCATATTTCATAGCACTTCAGTGGCCCAAAACGCTGTCTTTTTCCACCTATTACCTTCTACTACCTTCTATATGGTAGCTTTGTAGCTTCATTGCAATTCTCACCACTAGCATGACAGCTACCTCAATATTTGAGGCACCAATATTTTGTTTCCCCTACAGATTTCCCTAAGAAGATTTGTAACAAATGGACTCTTGGTTGAGTTCTCTTTTACGTGTGTGTGTGTGTGTGTGTGTGTGTGTGTGTGTGTGTGTAAACAGGTCCCATCCTTTGATACAAATAAGGCACCCAAACCTTTCGAAAAGGATCTTTATGAGGAACCATACAAGGGGCTATAGGCTGAAACATGCTGGAGTTCTCCTTTAAGTATGTGTGTGCATATAGTATTGTTCTCAATCTCCATATCAATGTGTTTATTATGACCACCGCTAGCGAAGCTAGCGAAGCGGTCATATAGGGACCCCACTAGACTTTTACGGAAAAATTTTGTTTCGTCCCCGGGGGCCACTCCCCCCCCCCGAACCGCAAAAAAAGCAGTTTTTCCTAAATAACTACCTGAACCGTGGCACTGAGGATGAAGAATCTTTTATGGTATGTTGTTCTCAAGGGCCCACATCAATCTGGCCCATAATCACTCATTTGTGATTTGCACCCCCCCGGTAAAAAATGAAAATGCAATATTATTCTGCTTTAATCGCCCCTATCTTCAGTTAAGATGTTCAGAACTGCACCAAATTTTATGTGTATGATTAACCTGGCATTCTCTGGGGGTATGCCAAGTTTCGTAGAATTTCATCCATGGGGGGGTCTAAAAAAAATTAGGTTATGTGTACATTTAGTGACTGTACACTCATTGGCCTGTAGATGGCGGTGCACACATATACACATGCACACACACACACAGGCACCCACATACTATCGGTATTAGAACGGCCGATACATAATTACAAATTCAGTAGGAATAAAAGAAAGCCAAAATAAATATTCATCATCATCATCATGGCTGCATTTCCAGTATTGGCGATAAGTAGTCGTTTGTCCACTAGATGGCGCGTCGTTGCAGTGAGACGTAATTTTATTGGAAGTTAAAAGTGGGTTGGAAAAACAATGGACGCTTCATACAAGGAGTGTAGTTTACCGCAGAGAACGTCTAATAAGGATAGGATGATGTTCACATGAAATGTAATTTCCATTTCTTCTTGAAGCCGAAATAAATCTGAGGATGTTTATCGGACATGCTTGGTTTTTACTGCAGGTACGTTAATCTTATAATATCAATAAGGACCTAGGTAATGTTACTGTTAGTGTTGGTTGAGTGATGGAGGCCAATTTGATTGATTGCATTTGTAGAAAACTATAAATGCGGTTATACCAAGCAAATTGATAGGAGCACTGTAATTGTATCTTTCGACTGTCATTTGTTGCACGTGCTACAAAAATCATTCTGTGCAATGGAAGATTTACCAACGTTACACCGGTCTGATACAGTTTTGCCTATACATGCGTGAGACTGAGACGCTTGTTTATTTTGTTTTAAGTGGGGTGAGCAGGGTGCGAGGGGAATCGATGTGCTTTGATTCCAGCTTGGTAGTTGTAGTCTGTGAAATTAAAAAGCACGTGTGTGTGAAGTATCCAATGACACCTTCATTTCATTATGGCTGCTTTAGCAACACACCTTAAGCTACTGTGTAGTGGGTCCCATTTAGAAGTGGCTACTTCATTCACGCTTTCCTTGACTCATGGAGCTGCGTGAATTTTATTACAACTTTTCGCCACGATATGGCAGTTTAAGTCCGCTTGATACTGTAAAGCGTAAGCCATTAGTTTCCAAAGGAGATTTTATTTGTGTCGCCAGCATAGCCTATTGACAATTTATGTTGTAAATAGGCCTACCTTATAAGCCTACCTGTAGCTTAGGGAAGCTAACAGCTTTCTATTAGGATCTAGTTTGTTAGTTACAGTTTTGTCATAACTCCCTGATGCATTTTTGCATTTAGAATAGCCAGAGCGTGGATATCTCAATCGGAAAATTAAACAATATCGGGTGCCTATGGACTAGGCTGGGTGAACCCAGCCTGATGCCCGCTATTTATTTTTTGATTTCTTAAAAGATTGAGCTTGGTCTGATGAAAGCCAGACTAGCCATGTACCTCAGTTACACAATGCAAGGGAACATGAATCAGCCTATATTTGCACGAACAATAACGGACAACAGCTCTTCAACTTTGGCCCGTTAAAATGTGTATGAACAGTCTAGCGACACATTTCATCAAGGCCCATTTGGACATGTCAGTTATTTGCACCACTGGTTACATGTAAAACAGCATTTCGTTTCAGACTACTGTTACTTAATTTGTGCATTAACAATAACGTTTCAGACTACTGTTACTTAATTTGTGCATTGACAATAAAGTATTACATGAACTAAAGATGACTAAAATCTTATGTAGAAGAAGAAACATTCACAAAAACTCCATCCATCCAAAAATGACCTTTGTTTTTGATAGCTGTTGAAAACGGCATGGAACTGACAGAGATGTTTTTGTTTATAAATAAATAAATAAATAACATTATGCTGATATCCTTTGCTTTTCCCAAATACAATGTAGCCTACAGGTGTAAGTGACCTTTCATCAGTCCAGTTGCAATGGATAAACTGTGATGAACTGCCCTACTTGTGATTGTTTAGAGATTTTAAAGGTTTTATAACAATGCTACATCTTCTTTGGCTATTCTACAATCTACTCACCTTTTCAGCACCAGTAGGCTACTTTCTGTGCAGCCGCACACACACTCAGGCATGCCAAACAAGCATACACAAAAGTTTCAAGAGTGGGGGATGGAGTAAAATATGGAGACAAATTCAAGTGTGATTTATTTTCGCGGAACGGATGTACAGAACTGAGCGGCGGTCAAATTTTGTACCGCTATGCGGTACATCTAGTTTACATAGAGACATAGGTAAAAAAAAACAATGTGTAGCCTAAAAGCCAAGTACATCTATTTGCAAAAGCTGTGAATGTGTTTGTTTGTTCAAGTTCAAGTTAAGAAAAGATAGAAGAAAGAAGTTATGAAAAGATGTTCACATGTGTAATAAAGTATTGCAGCTGTGCAAAATCAGTTCTGCATGTACAAAGACATTTCGTACCTGTAGAAATATTTTTTTATGTGTGAAAAAAATATGTACCTATAGAAATATTATGTACTTGCGTGAAAGAAATGTGTATCTGTAAAAATATTTTGTACACGTGGGGAAAAAATATGTACCTGCACAAATACTTTGTACGTGTGTGAATCTCCTACGCAACGCTACGCGATGCTTTCCTGCGCAACACTGAAAGTATGAGCTTGTGAAACTGATTTACAATGCGTACAGACTTTTGACCCTAATTTTACTGCCTTTCTGAAGAGCCAATCAACACATTGCTTACTGCCAACCAATCAGCGTTTCACACTTTTATTTTTGCATGGATCTACAGGTACATATTTTTTTCACACATGTACAAAATATTTCTACAGGTACGAAATGTCTTTGCACATACAGAACTCCTTTTGCACAGCTGCAAAACTTTATTACACATGTGAACATCTTTACACAAGCTCTCAATATTAAAGACCCTATTTTGACTCCATATATTTGTACCCAGAGGTAGATTTTGCAGTAGAGTCCTCATACGTGTGTGTGTGTGTGTTCGTGTGTGCGCGCAAACGTGCGCTTGTTTGTATGCGTGTGATTGTGTGCCGGCTGAAAGTTCTGAATGCGCGATTTTCGTCTGCTATACCCACAGCGGCTCCATCACCTGAGCGCCGTGGCGATGATGCAGGCTGTGTCTCCAGGGCAACAAGCATCTCTCCCCTGGGCCTTTGGCTGCGGAGGATGGCGGGGCTCTTAGCGCCCTTTGAAATGGTAATGGGGCTGTGATTGGGCTCTGTTGCACAAGAGCTGTTTGGGTCACAGCGGCGGCGGCGATGGGCCGTCGCTATGCATCGTGTCCTGATGATCCTTGAGTGGTACATGCATCTGCCTGACTGAACTCACTGACCTGTTGAGCCGCAATCTGTAATCTAAAGGTGAAGCTGGTAAGGGAATTGCAAGTACAGATGCTTATTCTAAGGTACAGACAAGCCAACACACACAAACACACACACACACACACCAGACAATCCCGGAGACACACATATAAAGACACTCATTCAGATGCTTATTCTAAGGTACAGACACGCACACACACACACACTGTGAGGACCGAGGTGGCCAGCTGACAAGTTATGTCAATATTAACATAACAAATCAATCCAACAAATATATACAGAACAACAATAGTGCATAATGTTATTACCAAACTACATAATAATATCATGTCAAAACGGACAGAGCAAATGCCCCTCTCCCTCCCCTTGTGGGATGTTGTAAAACACTGTTCCAGCATGAAGAGCGCTTCCACAATGGGACAGCAGCAGGAAAGGCAGAGCACCAGGAAGTGATGTAAGTAACTGAGTGTTAACCGGTTTACGAACGTTATACAGATAATACAAATGGTAAACGTTAAAAGCAGGGATGTAGTGGTAAAATAAGAGATGGGTAAATTATGAGTTCTGTGGTTACGGTGAGGTGGACTATTGTCCAATGTTTATAACAATATCAGTGGTATTAAATGGTTCCTAGAGTGTATGATTTTTGAGTGTTAGAAGTTGAAATTGGTGAATAAATTCTTTTGAGAGGTGGATAAACTCTATTTGTGAAATTTCAGAGGAGGATAAACTGTGTTTACTTGTGTTCAGCCTCCACTACATCCCTGGTTACAAACGTTACACAGATTATACAAATGGTAAATGGAAGATGACAATAGGTCACACACTGTGTTACGGGATGTATGAGTGTCCTAGCAGATGGAGAGACTCAAGCGTAGAAACTCAAGCTGAAGAACTTCCTTTTTTTTCTTTTTACAGTGCATGAAAATGTATTTAATGCACTATTCTGTTATCCGAAGTCTTCTTCTTCTTCTTCTTCTTCTTCCCACCAAATTTCTGCGTCTAATTCAGCTTCAACCGTTTAACGTAGAAACTTCATTCAAACTTTGTAACATAGGTCTTGAAAAGGACACTTGAGGAATGTATTTTTCACTTTTGTAAACTTTATACTTTTGAGATATTAACAAAAAACAAGCTTATTTTTCCCCATAGACTTTGCATTGGCAGTATGACATCACAATGGGCTAATGAACTTGATTTGCACCTGTATCAACTTCCAGCTGCTCAACTAGGGTCCATCAAAGAGCCAGTTAAACTGATTGCACCTGTATCAACTGCTTTCTGCTCAACTAGGCCAACTTTCTCTGTGTCTCTCCGTTCTCCAAGGATATAAGGCACGTTCCATCCAACTTTCTATCCATTCATCCTCTTCAAACCATTCCTCATCCACCCATTAAAGGGAAACTTGGCAGGATTTCCCCCTCTGCTGGAGAAATTGTGCATTATGCTATTTCAAACTGTGGGGAAAGGTAACGATAAAGCACATGGATTTGTTTACAAGCTAGCGAACGGTTAGCATACGTTTGGCAGAACTATGTGGATGTTACAAGGTAAGAAACACGATTTAAAACTAGTTTCTTGTTTCTCACTTCTCTTTCCGGGACGGTAGTCTCAATGTTGCAAGGTTGGTTTTTCGCCTGAGGACGCTAGGCGCAGCGGGGAAAGTCACCATTTTCACCGGAACAGGTCATTTAACCATCCAAATGATTTCTAAACGGGTTTATTACGTTGAAATAGTTGCCAAGTTCTCCTTTAATCTATCCATCAACATTTATTAAACAATTTGCCTATCAACATTAGGGTGGTCCTTATTTTTAAAGTCTCCAATTGTCATGCTCTTAACCCTTCAAATTGTTCCTTTATATAAGAAAATACAGCATGCCAATTTTTATGGCAGTAACATAATAATTACTGGTAGCTCAATAGCTTTAAACTTTGAGATGATTTTCTGTTTGATGATTTTCATAAAAACAGCTAGTTAGTGGGTTTGATACAGCAAGACCACAGCATGGCGGAGCAAGCCCACTATTGTTCTTCTTAAGTTTACTTATCTTCCTATTCACCCACTTTTTGTACGAACTACTGCTTGAGCTTTGAGCTATCGACGCGGTTCCAACTCCAAAAATTCAGGCCCGAACCGGTGTAACTTGCTTGTTACTTTCGTGTCGCTGGCCCTTGTCGTTTTCGCGGTATTCCCGTTTTTCGGCGTTTTTGGGCCCCATTGAAATGAATGGCGGAATGTTCAAGGATTCTAATTCCAATTGTGACATCACAGCTCTAATTGTTTAAGCTTGCACCTGGCAGAGTTCTGATCCACCTGGCAGAGCTCTATTTTAGGTACTACTTTTACGAGGTCTGTAGTTCTGTCAAAATTGATTTTATTCTTATCTTTATCTTTGAACAGACTACATGGTTATCTTCCTTAGACTTCGTAGATGTAGTTACTACAATTTGGAGGCGAAATTCGAAGTGTAAATATGGTTTTAATGTGTAAACAGAACAACCACGATTTTGCGAGCTAGAAAAAAGGAAGTGAATGAATGAATAGTTACTGCTTTTCTGAGGGCTGGCGTTCTCATAAAATCGACGTAATCTTTGAAAAGACTAACTGGTTATCTTCCTTAGACTTCGTAGATGTAGTTACTACAATTTGGAGTCGAAATTCGAAGTGCAAATATGGTTTAAATGTGTAAACAAGACGCCTGATGTTTAATATATGTTAATGAATGGGCACAGTATTATTGTGTACAGTAATGGGCTATCAGTAGTATGTAAACAGTTCATGTGTTATGCGATTTACATAAACTAGTAAACAACAGAAATGTTAAAAGCTGGTATTGTGTTTCCTGAATTCTTACATTCAGGCATTCAAATGAAATGTAATTAAATAGCATATATATACTCTATCAGTGTATGATGCTTGCATGAGGGAAACATCCCAAAACAACGGCACCCATATAATTGCTGTTGTTTTGAGAAGTATTTCTCATGCAAGCATCATGCAACAATGCAAAAACAATGAAACTAGTGTAGGCCTAATTATATTTTACATTAGTAAAACAGTACTCTGATGTGCATGCTTTCACAAACTTTTGTGAACAATCTTAGCACTTTAAACATTGACTGTTTTGAAGTGCATGTATTACAATATAGTATAAAAATAATAATAATTGTGATATCATTACAATTTGATGGGGGGTGGGAGGAGGGGGTGGGTTCATGTAGGTGGGCCCTATGACCCCAAAGTATGCCTTGACTGGGCCTCAGGTCAAAGAAGTTTGAGAAAGGCTGATGTAGACGACAAAGCAGCACTTCAGTCACATTGTATTTTAAGAAAATGAAGTCTATTTTTCGGTTCCAGCAGCCAACAACCTCAGAACTGACCCTAGGAGGCGCTGGCCTTCTAACCTAGTGACCACCATAGCAACCAGCATGATTTCCCTAGCAACCAGCATAGCAACCACAATATTTATGCGTTTTAGCTTATTGGATGTTGCGTTAATGCAGATAACTTTTGACCCATATGTTCGATTTTCATAAATGAGGTACCGTTGGAATCCTTGGATGAGGCCGGGTTCCATGCCCCTGATCAAACCCACTCTTGCAGTTCCTCGGAACCGCAATTCTAGTTATTCATGTTCACCCACTTTTTGTACTAACTACTGCTCCTAGACCGTTTGAGCTATCGACGTGGTTCCAACTCCAAAAATTCAGGCCCGAACCGGTGTAGGGAGCTTGTTACTTTCGTGTTGCTGGCCCTTGTCGTTTTCGCGTTATTTCCGTTTTTCGCCGTTTTTGGGCCCCATTGAAATGAATGACGGAATGTTCAAGGATTCTAATTCCGATTGTGACATCACAGCTCTAATTGTTTAAGCTTGCACCTGGCAGAGTTCTGAGCCATCTGGCAGAGCTCTAATGGGCTGGGCTGGGCTGTCTGTGTATATGAAGGTGTGTGCATGTAACTTTTGAATGAGGTACCGTTGGAATCCTCGAATGAAGCCCAGTTCAATGCCTTGCCAGCACCAGTTCTAAAGGTAATGTAAAAAAAGATCTTTTTTTAAAGCCAATCCATGTTGATACAGGTCATTAAAAAAAAAAAATATATATATATATAAAAAAATATATATATATATTTTCCAAATCCATTCATGCCAGCACCAGTTGTAAAGGTCATGTAAAAAAAGATGAGACAGCGCGAATCTCATCTTTTTTTTAAAGCCAAACCATGTTCATATAGGTCATTAAAAAAAAGTATTTTACCAATCCATTCAGCCCAGTTCTATGCCCAGACAGCTCCATTCAAACTTAGTCATGTGTACAGTTGTATAGATTATAACATTGAGAAACACACATTCATTCAGATATTGTACACATCCACGCAACACTACTATTCAATTAAGTCATTGCCCGGCAAGAAGTCCACAATCAATGCAATTGTCTTGCCACGATATGTGGAGCTTACAGACAACGTTAAATTACTATGGGTTCTGTATGCTATTTAAAGCCGACCTAACGATGAGTCCCTTCATGGCGGTGTGTTGCAATGCATTCTGAGTGCTGTGCTGTGATTCGACGGCTCGTCACCTGACCCACCAAACAACGATGTAAAAATAAATCGCTACCAAGGCTCCAAATAGCAACACACTTACACCGTAGCATAATGAGGGTATCTACATGTAAACCGAAGCATTGAGAACTGTGTAAGTCTACAGGCAGTTTATTAAAAAGAAAAACAGTACCGTTCACGTCTCGTTCACATATACAGACGGGCGCCATCTTGGGAAAACACAACTCTCTGGGATGTGGCGTAAATCTCGCGTGAAACCTTGTTGCCGGAACAGCAGGGAAGAGGCAACAGGATAGCAACACGAAAGATACACAGGATACACACGGAATTCGAACGAATTTGAAGACATCGAAGAAGGAACCCTTTTAGTTTGATGGACGTCCTTATCAGGCTATGGTCTAACTTATGAACGTGTCGGGTCAACATCAACGACATGTAAGTTAGGCTAACATAAACGTTAGCTATTTGCTGTTGTCATATGCTTTACGTGATGGCCATTCATCACACTGAATCAGAATTACCTTAGCTCTCAGTAAGTTACAGTTTATTATAGTCATGTGATTTACATAAAGTAGTAAACAACAGTAATGTTAAACGTGTCAAAGTTAGATTCTACCCCACAAGCCACAATAGGGAACGTTCAAGTAAGCGTTAGCACATATACAAACCTATTAATGTTAGCTAACATGCTAAGCATTGAAAATGAATGCGTTAGCAATAGCCACTGCTTTTTTTTGAGCTGACAAGCGTTAAAAATGCGTGGAAATGCGTTAAAAACGTAATCAGCCAAATTGATTCACTTCTTAAGACCCTTGGTATGGTGTTACAACGATGTGGAGTCGAAATGTAAATTGTTAGTAACGTTATGGTTTTAATGTAGACCAACCGCGATTTTCCAATGAAGTGAATGGAGTCATTTTAGGTACTACTTTTACGAGGTCTGTAGTTCTGTCAAAATTTATTATGACATCACAGCTCTAATTGTTTAAGCTTGCACCTGGAAGAGTTCTAAGCCATCTGGCAATGTCTAATGGGCTGGGCTGGGCTGCCTGTGTATATGAAGGTGTGTGCATGTAATTTTTGACCCGTATGTCCGATTTTCATAAATGAGGTACCGTTGGAATCCTTGGATGAGGCCGAGTTCCATGCCCCTGATCAAACCCACTCTTGCAGTTCCTCGGAACGGCAATTCTAGTTTTAATTGGTATTGTAACTGGCTAGTAAAATTCCAAAACAATCTTCATAAAAGCATCTAATGCATCATATATTCCTAAATATGTATTTTAGATACATATCTCAGATTATTTTATTGTAGAGCCTAAATCCAAATTAATCTATCCGTGACCCGGTTAGCAGATTTACCTTTCCTGGTGGAATCAATACACATTTCTATTGATGATCACCTTGGTTATTGTTTGGGTTTAGAGCACATTTTTTGGTCTTCATTAAAACATTCAAACAATTGTATCCACAGAACCCCAAATATGTGCCACAAAACTGTATGTGGAAAAGGCACCTTCACCATTCCTTGCTCAGCTTTGCTTGCAGTTGTGTTGTGTACCAAGAGCAAAATCATGGCAACAACAAGAAGTGTTTATTTGATTGGTTCCACCATACCAGAATTAGTTGGATCAAATCTGCCATCTATTAGAATGGAAGATCACTGACAGATCTATCCAGACTGCAAAAAGTCAACACTGGCTTCTGAGCATCAGAAATGTGGGATTGTTGAAAACTTTGTGCTTTTTTGAGATTGTTGTCATTGTTGTCATGTCAGTGTTGCTCTGATTTCAATAAAATGTAGTTCATTTGCAGCAACTTTTAATATTACTTGCATATCACAATAACGCAGCACAGCTTAACATAGGCCAGGGGTCGGCAACCTTTTTTGCCTGGAGAGCCACTTTTACCAAATTTATTATTTTTTTAATCTCTGAAGAGCCACATAAAGACGGTTACAAGAAAAAGTTTGGATATTTAACGTACAGTTACTTTCATTCAACAGAGGATTTTTAAATAGCCTACATTTTCTACTAGTTTGAATGTGCAAGTAACTTGAAATGTAAAGTGGAATGACAGAAGTATAGGCCTTAGGCTTCCCATGTAGGCTAAACACCACCCCCTATTTTTCCAGTGTCCCTTGGTATGCAAAGTAACATAGTTAACAACACAACACTCAATTTTCGTTGACATGTCATTGGCGAAATGGAACATTAGGCTAGGCCTACCAGAGATTTGGTGATGGGCTTGGAGTCTGGATGGCTCATATTCAGTGAGGTGAAGTTTCATGCAAGAATTGAGGCTGTCAGCATTTAAGGGCAACTCCACGCAAAACTGTCATATCCATAACGCCAACTAAATACCATGGCATTGTGTTGGCGTTATGGATGTGACAGTTTTACGCGGAATTGCCCTTAAACGTGAGCGCAGGTTTGTCTTCATATTTTTCATATGTGAGTAAGATTTCTCACATACAAGTGGAACCGAACAGGATTAACACAGCAAGCCTACTAACTCGTTGCAGTGTGCGATATATAACGGGCAGATCCTTTCACGTTTTCAGAATCAGTCTTCGAATGGAAACTTTTCCATTTCAGCCTTGTGTTCGCGCTCGCAAGCTGTGGTCGCTGACGTTTCCTTTTTGACATTTTCCTTATGTAGCCTACAGCAAGCGCACACATCAACAAAGTGTTCTCGTTGACTGTAGGGAAATCGGGATTTTGTTTGATATTGACATGGCAACGAACCGCGAATATAACAATATTGTGCAGCTACGGTTACGGAGTCAAGTGATTCATTAATTTCAAAAGCTGAGCCGCATCAGAGAGATCAAAGAGCCGCGGGTTGCCGACCCCTGACATAGGCAATCTTCCATATGATTGAGCTACCTCTAAATATCATTTTTTTTGTCAAAATGTTTGCATATTTCTAATTTTGAAGTTAAAAGGAACAGTTTAAGAGGTTAAGACACTAACATTTTGCAAAAATTGCACATTCATTACACTATCTACAGTCAACTTTTAAACTATATACTCTGTCTCAGGCTTTAAGCATACAATCTGGCTCTCTTAAGACTACAGATTCTGTTCAACTATTTCCTCCACCCACAACTGTTTCAATATAAATGTCCTCACTACAATAATTCACTATTAAATAATTTAACTATTTAAACTACTCAACTATTTAACTGTTCAGCCATTTCAACTGTGAGTTGTTATCAACTATGACTCCTGCCAACTGTTTCCAAATAAAAGTTTGTTTTGCATTTTATGTTACTATACAGTATGTTTTGCATTTTCATGCACTGGTAATTTCCTCGAAATTACATTTTTTAGTTACTCTTAAACATTCATGAAGTCATAAAACCGCGCTGACCTACTGAATTAACAAATAAAGAAAAATTGTCTCAAACACCCGTCTAAAATGAGCGCTTCCTTTACGGGAGCAATCCCCGCCCAAATGCATCCTGCCCTGTTTGCACCCATGCACGCCGGAAGACAGGCAAACAACAGGTAAGGTGAACATTCATTGAAGTTGCAAAGCCCAACATACAGGCAGAGTAAAAAAAAACCTATGTTTTTTTTACTGACATCGCAATATATAATCAGGGAGAGATGTGGAAGGTGAGTGTATGCGTGTGAGCAAATGAAGTCTCTTTCTTGCACTCAGTGCAGCACCAAGTCGTTCTTTATGTTCAATATAGTGAGTGGGAAGTTCAGTTTCACACACTCACACGCGCACAGGTACACACACAGCAGACAATCCCAGAGACACACACATAAAGACTTTCCATCTAGAACAGATACTCACACACACATACACATCCAAGCACCTTGGACCAAGCAGATTTGAAGAACAAGTCTCACATGCACAAATGCTCATCCCATCCACGACACATCCAAGGACACATACACGGCACGCATCAACACCCACGTGCATTCAAACAAACCCTCTGACCCAACAATCTTGCATGTAGCTTAGAACGTGAACATTACAAGGACCAAAAAGTTACAAAATGAAATTTAAACAAACTTACATTCATGTGCACACACATTCTCTGCCTTGCTCTAATATAAACTGTCCTGCTGCACAAAACAAATGTGATAACATTTAATAATCAGAAAGCACAAACAACCTCCCGCAGACATGCTTTGTCACACACGGTATAATGGGCCTCGGCTAGCGTTAGATTCTCGTTAGCCTTTGTATCGTCGCTAATTACTTTGTCCTGCAGGAACAATTAGTCCAAAAGTATACGTCCAGTTATCAGTGTGACGGGCTATGGTTTCACACAGCCTCGATCACACGCTGTCTGTTTCTCATGCATGATTTGGTGGAATTAGTTTGTAAGGTAAGGATGGAGGCAGGAAGGGAGAGAGGTAAAGAAAAGGAATATAGAGGGAGGGAGGTAGAGAGGGAAAGAGAGAGGGACATGAGGGAAAGTGAAAATGCGCCAAGGAATGACAATTTGCAGCCACATCATTTAGATGCTCCATTTTCTCGTTACTTCAGGGCTTCCATTTACTGTAAACAACTCACAAGCACGCACGCTATGGAGAGATACAAAATGTAAAGTAAACCCCAAACCCATCTGCCCTTCGTATTCACCTTTAAGGGTGCCGATGGTGTTGAAATACCAGTGTATGTCAAGCCCATCAAGTATTGAGCGCTGCATACAGACAGTTCATGCTCCCTTGAAAGAAGGATGGTTGAATATGTTCAAGTATGTGTCAAATCTAAAGTTGATGATTTAGCTTTAAAAACCTCTTAGCCAATTGCACTAAGGATCGTTCGGAACAAAAAAAATGTTTTGCACATTATGTGAACATGAGTATGTTACAAGAAAGTTAAAACCATTGCTCACTGTATTGATGAAGTGACATCTGATGTGAAAGAACAACTATTTCACAAACGCAGGCTAGCAGATTCTTTTGCAGTACAATTAGACATATGGATGTTTCAAACCACACTTACCTTTGGCATTTGTGTGGTTTGCTGAGCAAAAATAAATGCAGGAACCATTTTTATTTTGTATGCAGCTGCTTGAAAGTACAAGTTCAGATATTTATCAAAGTGATGGATGGTTTCTTCAGGGAAAATGACGTACAGTACCCTGGGCAAAATGTGTGCGATGTGTGATGGGCACTGATGGCGCAAGAGCCATAGTTGGCTTAAAAAGTGGACTAATTGCACTTAAAAGATGTGGATGTTAAAGATGTGGTCTCCCATAATATGAAGACGAACTTGATGCTGCATAGAGAGTCTCTAGTTCCCAAATAAATTAGTGAACTGTCAAATGTCATGGACAGACACTGTTGTGAAAGCTGTCAATTTTGTCAAGAAGAGTTCTTCAAACGCATCTATTCTCATCTCTCTGCGCCACTTCAGGAAAAGAATACGCAGCTCTACTTTTCTGTAAACCGATGCGGTCATATGTGTATAAGTTCGAGTTTCTTGTTTCCCAAAACTTCGCAGTGCTGACTGAAACTTTTAGTCAAGTCAAGTCAAGTTTATTTATATAGCGCATTTCATACACAGAGGTCATTCAATGTGCTTTACATAAACAAAAACAAACAGTAACTAGATGTACCGCAGAGCAGTACAAAATATGACCGCCGCCCAGTCCAGCACATTTTTTCCTCAAAAAGAAATCACGCTGAAAGGCCTATATGATTCTAACTGTCTCACTAAATTGCATTATCCACACTCAATTCTCACTGGTATCTGCTAGACAACAAGTACCAAAACATGATTAGTTCATAGATTTCACATGTAAAATTCATTTTATACAACCCCACCTCCATCTTGCCTGTTTATAATTCTAAGAAATTCTTGATTGTTTGTGTTATGTTTATGTTAAGTGTGTGTGTGTGTGTGTGCGTGTGTGTGTGTGCGTGCGTGCTTGTGTTTGTGCCTGTGACATTACTGTGAATGTATGTGTGTGTGTGTGTGTGTGTATCTGTTTGTGCACATGTGTGCACATGAAATGGGTTAACATGACCCCTAGAGGCAAACATACGGAAAAAAATGGTCATCCTAGGCCCTACAGTTCTCAAGATATTCACAGAGAACTGTGTCTGCCCTACCCTCCTTTCGGGGGGTCCAGTCCAGCGGGGGGGCTACAGATCAAAACGAAAAATGACGGTTCCATGCTATCCATGTGGGGGTACATGCCCACCAAGTTTCGTGTACCCCAGTCTTTCAGTGTCCCGGGAATCCTTGTTGGTGTACGTCACTAAATGTACACATAAATTATTTTATTGTAAGGCCCCCCCATGAACGAAAGTACACAAAACTTGGCATGCATTCGGAGGGTGTCATAATGATCCTACACTTTTAATTTCGTGCAGTTTTGACCTTGTCAGCCAGAGATATTGTGATGAAAACACCTAATTTTTTGCTTTTTAATTTTTAACTAGGTGGCGCTATACATGAAATAAGTGGTAATGGGATGGGTTGACATGCAAGACCAACATACATAAAAAAGGTGGACCTCCTAGGCCCTACGGTTCTCGAGATATTCACAGAAAACTGTCTCCGGCCACCTACAGGCCAGTTGGTGTATAGTAACATAAATTAATTTATTGTGTGGCCCCCCATGAATGGAATTCCACAAAACTTGGCGTACATACAGAGGGTGTCATAATGATCCTACACTTCCTATTTCGTGCAGTTTTGACTATGTTAGGTCACAGATACCTTCAATTACAACACCTCATTTTTACTTTTTTGTGTTTAACTAGGTGGCGCTATACATGAAATGAGTGGTTATGGAATGGGTTGATATGGCCCCTTGAGATCAACATACAAAAAAAAAATGGTCCTCCTAAACCCTACGGTTTTCGAGATATTAACAGAAAACTGTGTCTCCTTTCGGGGGGTCCAGTCCAGCGGGGGGGCTACAAGATCAAAACGAAAAACGATGGTTCCATGCTATCCATGTGAAAAAGAAAAGAAAAAAAAAATCTGACTAAACCTATATGACCGCCGCTTCGCTGCGCGGCAGTCATAATAACTATGTCCGCTACAACCAGGAGCGTTGCTAGCAGTTAAAACATTCAGGACTTAGCCCATAGAGTCTAATTGGTTCTCATAATTCCCTGCCCTTGTTGCTCACTTTTGATAGATGAATCCACAGACTAGGGATGTAATGGTATGAAAATTTAACCTCACGGTTATAGTGACCAAAAAAAGGTATTATCACAGTATTTTTAAAAATGTGTTCAATATGTTCAGAAAGCACTGATAGGCCTACACAAGCTGAAATAGTTTCAAAAAGTGTCCCGTTCAGTTTTTCATGTTTAATTGGCTATGTGCTTACCCTAACATTACTTGGAGGTTGCTATTACTGTTATTTGGATCCAATGAGTGAGACCAGGCTTGGAATTTCACCATTCTGGGGGCAAGGCCACTTGGCCTTCAGTTGGGCATATTTGGTGGAGGGCACAAAGGCCAAAGTTAACTATACAGTAGTAGGCTATAAAAATGATCAAAGTTGTATAGCCTATTCACTGCAGTAGACCTGCATCACTGTATGAAACATTACAAAACATGAAACATTACATAGAACTGCAAATCATCTGATAATCTAATATTTACAGATATCTAGGCTCTATTTAACATTTATTTTATATTTGGCCTGTTATGAAATCATGTATTGAACAATTTAAGCACAGTTCAGCTTTAAGAAACCCAAATAGCCTAGATGCATGCTTAGCATTTTGTGATCTACTTTCACAAACTCTTAGTCAGCTGTCCTCTGATTTACCGATATCTAGGCGATATTTGTAACATTTATTTTGTATTTGGCCCGTTATGAAATCATGTGGAACAATTTAAACACATTGTAAAACTTAAAGCCCAAATTTAGAGACATCCATGCATGTCAAAATGTACTGCAAATTCAAAACCGGATTACTCTGGAACGGCTAACTGTACAGGGGACTGCTTTACACATTTGTGTTCGGTAAGGTCTGCTGTTTATTCTGATATATGGTTTGTCATGTGTTAAACGAAAGGTTCGTGAAGTATTGCACCGAGAGGAATGGGTAGGGAGATGGACACAAAACCTTCAGTAGAATTTATGATTAAATTTAATTATATTATTTACTTTTCTCGCGAACCGTTCACCACAGCAATTCGCGGCTAACATCGTTTAAAAGCTGAGAAAAAGCTCTTTCATGTGATACTTGTGATGTCTGTGTGATGAGTAGCCTACTTCGCGAGTAGTTCAACTGAAGAATGGGTGAATTTAGACACACTTTCTTTCTTGCGCTGTCACTTTCTCCACTGCGTAAAAGACTAAATTAATTTGCGCTGTGAATATTTTGACAGGCCATAGGCTAAATAAAAATCGCTATTAGTAGGACGCAAAGCAGAATATTGAAAGAAGGGCACCAAGGCCACCGTGGCCTGTAAACCTCTGATTTTCAAAGGGACATCACGGCCAACGCAAGGGGCAACGACGTGGCCACCGTGAAATTCCTACCCTGAGTGAGACAAAATTAAGTGTTCGAAATAAAACTTTAGGCTACTGTGTTCTTCTGATAACGTGAGTGGAATGGATTTAATGTGGACGCAAACATAAAAAGACGCAGAGTGGCTAAATGATACAGTGCAAGTTTTGCGGTGAAAATGTTCCGCCTTTTAAAATCAGTTGTAGCCTAATCCAAATAGCAGTTAAAACCATCAATTAGACAACAGAATCAGTAGGGTACCAATTTTGCTTCATTGTGCCTACTGTATGTCAAAAGCAGGCTCGGATGAAGCTGGGAAGGATTAAACACACGGTTTCAACACCGTGGTAATCAACCGTGATGATTATGATATTTCCAAAGAAAACGGTAATTGTTATCGTCAACATTTTTATCACGGTTTATCATTATACCGGTAATCGTTACATCCCTACCACAGACTCTAGCCTCATTTGCGCCACATTGATTGAATAATATGGACAATAATATTTTGACAATTAAAGGATGTAACAATAACCTGTTGCTATCTTGACATTTCTGTTTGCTATTAAAAACAAACTATAGGCCTACAGTATAGCCTAGCCATCAGAGTGCTGTTAAAAATAGCAAGATGCATCATATAGTTTATGTTATGCTTAGCTTAAGGAGAACGAATCATTGAAGACTTTCTTATACCAAATAGGAAATGCAAACAATGACATGCCCAACCCTGGAACTGGTTCTATCTCTCTCTCTCTCGTGTGCCCTCTAAGTAGCCTACGCTCCAAATGCTATTTTATGGTAAAGAAACATTCAAGTTCAAGTTAGATCTACTGCATTAAAGAGAGTGAGAGGACCCGTGTCCTGCTTGTATGTTTGATAAATAGGTCCATCTCATCTCAAGGTTTCAATGCGCGATCAGAATAATGGTTTAATATGCCAGCCAACTTTGCAACATACATTCAGGGCTACACCCAGAACATGCCTCTGGCTAACACCTCTCATCCAGTTCTGGAACTCTTGTCAGGAAGACTTGCCACAATTGACAGCAAAAGCAACAAAGCTTTTTACCTTTTGCAACGACATCTCTTTGCGAAAAGTGGATTTTCCTCCCTTGCCTACCTGACAAGCAAGTACAGATCAATCTTGGCTAGGTTCAGTAAGCAATGGTACGGTATATTTTAAAATTATTTATTCAAAATTAGGGGGTCCGCACTCAGTGTGTCTCTCAGCAGAGTCCTTGGTGGCCCTGGTACAGTCCATTGGGCCCAGGCCACTTCAGAATCCTTAAAAAGCCATGTGGGCCACAAGACTACAGCTATTATGTGTATTATAGGCCCTGAGGGGAGATAAACAGGACGACCCATTTCTATAGTCTGGTTTGACTACAGCTACATTCATAAGAAGTGTCTGAATTTAAAGGTGCTGTCAGCAATCGTACACAATTTCAAGCCCATAACATTTTTTTGTCACTTTCAGCAAACATCTTCTCATGATCCACTAGCTGCCCATCCCGTGAGTACACTGTCAAAAAGACTTGTCTCTGTAGGCAGCCCAGGCACTGACAACTGGAAACAAACAAAGTGGGGGCAGCATTTATAAACATAAACATACATTTTATGACTAAAACTTTGCTGCATAAAAGCATTTTGCGATTATAACTTTATATCTACTCGCGCATGTGCGCCCTGGAATATTCTGGTGTAGGTGTGGCCCAGTTGCTATCTGGGAAGGCTTTCCTCAACATCATCTCCACTCCAGAGTTGAACGTCATTCCCCACCCCAACCCCCTGCATCTAAGACTACTCCCCAGGTGAAGAGAAGACTCTGATGGTCCATCGATTATGAGCACTCAGCGGCCAAATTGGCCAAAGTTGTATTATTCTGATTCCTCTCCGGAGCAAGCGGGGACAGAGAACAACTCTCACTTGGCACGACCAGATCAGAACTATTGATCGGACTGCATCATGAAGAGAGTTATGAGGTGTAATTGGATCTTGTGTGTGGTGTCTGTGTGTGTGTGTATGTCTGTGTGTGTGTGTGTGTGTATGTGTGTGTCAAGGATGGAAATTTGCACCAGCCACAAGCCAAATGCTGGTAAAATATGAAAGTGGTCGGTAGATTTCAGACACAAGATAATGATCAATCATGGTTGGTGAACTTTACCGTTTATTTCTCAGGGGCTGGTAGATGGTCACGCATGCACACACGCCACACACACACACACACACACACACATACACACACTCTCTCCTGTGCATGTTTGTTAAGAATATTAGGCTTCTTGGCTATCATGCAAAGACATCTCTATTTGCTAGGTGACCCTGTAACAGCCACCACAAATGAACAAAGCAGGCAGCGGTTCACCAATAATAATAAATAAAAAACCCTACAGATTAAAAACACAGAGATAAAAACATGGAGGAGTAGAGGCACCCTGGTGCAAGAATCCACCAAAAGATACAATATCAGGCAAACAACAGAGGTCAACAATCCATATCAGAACTCTGCCAATGTGCCACCCGGATGAGCCATAGATGGAAAGATGGAATAAGATAAAGCAAGAATGACGAAAAGAGACTTTTCCCCCGAGAGCTAAAGGGTGTGAGATCAAAAGAGTTAACATCTTGACAGCTGAAGCAGATTGCAAGCTCTGAACGTTATCCAATTTGACCCTTATTGCACATGCACGGGAGCACGCACACACACACACACACACACTTCTAATCTCTCTTGCACCTCACATCTTATACTAATTACCCTCTCTCGTAACAAGAGTGTTTGACATTCATCGACCATCTCCGCCTACCTTCTTTGGTCCCTGAGGAGGAATGGGGGGGGTGGGGGCTAGGGGGAAGAAGTGGGGCATAATCTGAGTACCTGTGTACATGTGCGTACATGTGCCCATAAACACACACATACACACTTCCACACACACTCCCGCCTCCCACCCTCATTGTGTGGAGATTTATGATGTTACCCGCGGGGCGTAGGAAAGCGTGTTGCGAGCATGCTTCCCCGTTAGCCGCAGTGTGTTGCTGCTGTGAGTGGGACTCGGGCGCCTGAATGGAACTCCTTCGGTGGTGAATACCTCGGCGAGGCTTAGTTACCCTCTCCCTAGAAACCCGAGTCACTGGCACTCCACAGCATTAATGCTTTAACGGTCACATTATGATGCTTAACATGCTTCGACAAAGAGATTAGGAAGTGAATGGTTAAGGAGGTTTTGCTATCCAGTGTGTGTATGTATGTGTACTGTCATGTGGGTGTGTTAAACAAACACAAACACACACAAAACAATCTTATTTTGTGTTTATTCAAATCTTGCGAGCGAGGAGAGGAGAGTGCAGCCGTATTGCCGTGACAACGCACCATGCTGGCAGAGCTGCCAGGCGAAGGGCAAGGCATCATGGGAAATGTGTAATCCCAGAAGCGCGAGGTGACCTAGAGGCTTCCATGGCTCGCAACAGGATAAAGAGTTTGTGGAATGACATGAAACAGAGAGAGTGTGTGTGTGTGTGTGGGGGGGAGTGCGATGCATGTGGCAGAGTGTCAGAGTGTGCATAGATCTTGGCCTCACCGCCTACAGGCTCCCTGCAAGTGTAACAGTCAGGGCCGGCGAAAGGCAATTCTGCGCCCTGGGCGAAATAGGAATATGTCGCCCCCATGTTCATAGACTGTGCCACTTTCAACTGTGTGCTACCTTCGCATAAGCCCCTGGCTGCAGCGTGCAGATCGGGGCTGGTTTCAATGTCACCACCAGCTCAACGTTGCTACTTTCCAGCGCTACTGTACGGAAAAATAAAAAAGACCATTGGGGGACAATTGCGACCAGGCCTCATGGAAAAAATGGTGGCCTACAATTAAGCAATTACGTAACATAAACATATTATTATTATAGGCTATTATACAGAAATCGGACTACCTATTTAATATGATGCCGTCTGTTAGGTGTGCATTTAAATGTGACATTAAGAACGCACCTTGAGTGTCGCTGTCTCATATCACCCTGTGATACTGTAGGACCATCTTATTGCGGTTAAACAAGCTCATTGCTCCCCTGATTCGGTGACATGATGAGATTCAGATTTTACCTTATTACATTGTCGTCCCTCTACTATGTTCCACTGCTGGCAACCTGACGTTTCAGGCTGAAGATCAGCCCCCATATGCGGGAGAAAAGTTTTTCAACCTGTGCACTTTTCTGTATTCTGCAGTACTAGGCTCTGAACGTCTCATTCATGACTGTTATTTAAACCGCCTATGTCATTATTTGACAATCAATGTGTTTTCAATGTTGCTATAGCTCGCCATGCTGTGGCGCCCCTGGTAGTTTGGCGCCCTGGGCAATTGCCCAGAATGCCCATGCCTTCCGTCGGCCCTGCAGTGTGTGTATACAAGTTAGTTTGTGTTCTAAGGTGTAACAGAAGTTATTTGTGTGTTCATGTAATTGTGTGTGTGTGTGTGTGTGTGGTGGAGACCCCTCACCTGCTGTACAGCAATTAAAAAGTGTCCCATACTGATTTCCACAGTCAGACAGTTTAACAGCCTGACTTCAAGAATACTGATGAAAGGTTCACACTCCTCCTATCTGTCTTCTTCCCTCGTTTCTCTTTCTTCTTTCCCAATTCACCATCATTTTAATTTGAAGATGTACCCTCAGCTATCACTGCACTAAACAAACTCCTGTGACAATCATCCATCCCCCCTATTCTTTTGTGTTTATGTTGTGGAGGGAGAGAAACTAGGGGGGGGGGGGGGTATGGTGTGAGTTATGTTATATGTGATATGCTATATGTATGAGGCTGTGTATATCCTGCATGGAATGTAATGGTGTGTGTGAAAAAGAATATCCTTATAGGACAATAAGACTCTATACTATACTACTACTACTATTTTGTGACAGAGAAGGTAAGAAATGTCTCCAGCCTTGTTTTCACACACGCAATAAATAATGCGGGATAGAGGGGTCTGGAAATTAATCAGACATGTCTTCCTCCCAAAAGGACATGGAGGCCGTTCATGATGACAAACCTAACCCCCCCCCCCCCCCCCCCCCCCCCACCCACCCCACATACACACACAAGGGTTAGCCTCTCCCTCTCCTGCTAAACTTTCATTCTGGCTGTAAGGAGACTGTCCGAATGACAGCATCTGAAAAAATACTTCTGTCAAGTTTTAAGATCTATTCTTTTCCAAAGAAACAGTCAAAACAGCCTGGGGTGCTCATGAGATTTGGATCAAACAATTATTTCAATGAATGATTGCTGTCTCATACAGAAATGCAATGCTAAATCTCTCTCTCTCACACACACACACAAACACACACAAATCATTCCATCACCTTATCTCGACAATCACAATGAAGACAAATACTCCAAACTCACTGGTAATCCAGCTGATTCACTGGTTATTTTATCTTTAGTTTGCACTTGTACACAGGGTTCCCGACGTGCTGCACACACACTCTCCCCAAACCAAATGCACACACACACATACTGTATACTGATTACTTACTCCTTAGAGTAATTATGAGGCACTGTGCCAAACCTGAAAATGAATCTCATGTTTGGACTCAATAATGAATTCTGTCTATGTAGATAGATAGCGAAGACACACAATCACACACATACATTAAACATAGGACAAAGCAATTACCACAATGACTCCATAGTCCAAACATTGAGGCTGAGAACAAAATGCTACCAAGGAGCCAAAAAAAAACAACAGGAAAATAATAACAGGACATATTCTTTATTCATAGAACTATTTGGATATTTCAAAGAATATGTCCTTTTCATTTAAGGTAGGGTTTCTCAACAGGGGTGGTACCACCCCCTGGGGGGCGTTCGTACAACCTAGGGGGGCGCTGGGAATGTGAGAGTTTTTTTTATTTTTTATTTTTTTTATTTTAAACTTTCATGGTTTTCACATATTTTTGGTGCAAAAATAGGCTACCTGAAATAAATAGGCTATTTTCATTCATGGGTTTCTAACCCCTCTACCGTCCCAGCTACATTTTACTGTTCTATGCTCAGTGGTCATACAGTGCAGTTCGGGCCTGCACACGCCTGGACTCATGTCCCCCAGCCCCAGCTATCGTCATCTCTATAGTAACGCCGATAAACATAAAGTTTGCAGCTTAACAGTTCAATAACCAATAAAAATGTACACAATTCACTGTGACATCTTCATCTTTAATAAAACAACACAAACGAACATGGCGGATAGCAAGAAAAAGTGCCGACAGTACAATGCAAATTACATCAATTTTTACATGTTTTGTTTTTTTTTACCCAAACAGTCTCCTATTGCTTCTAACAGTGGGCTAAATCTGCTTAATAATAAAATAGGCTCATAGGGACATTTTCTTATAATTCCAGAAGAAACCAAAACAGCACAGAAATGGGCAGAAAAGCAATATAGCATGAGTGTGAGTGGCCTATAGCCTACCCAGGGGTGTAGTTTATTTTTATTTTTTTAAATTGTGTGTGTGTGTGTGGCGGGGGGGGGGTTGAGAACCACTGATTTAAGGAATGCTCCATTAAAGGAGCGACAGAGTTGTCTGTAAAAATCAAATTACAGACATTGTACTTAACTGAGAGAAAATAGAAAAAAACAGTAGCCTACATTTTTCTGTTTTTAATGGAATTGGAATTCTTACAGTGCAGGACAAAGGAAAACATTATTCCGGAGTTTTCGCAGTTCCCCACTATGCCCCTGGAACATTCATACACATATTCCCCAATAATTTATCACAACAAACCGCAGCAACCACAAGGCTTCTCTACAGTCCAGTCCCAGTTTTTATCATTCATTGCTGCGAGAGTCTTTTTTACAGAGATAATGAAGTGTAACAATTAATGAATCTTGAAAACACACAACCCAGAACCCTCACACAGACTCTGCAACAGTCTCATGTGAGCACAAACATTGTCTGGATTGACTGGGCTCACTGTTAGCAGAATATGTGGTGCAATTATTTTCATACTGAGGTTTGGGTACATCACATAGACACTGGCCTTGCACGCTCTGGACGGGGAGGGGGGTTACCTTTGAGCAGGTGTGTTCAGTGCGTTGGGTTACTTTTGAGCAGGTGTGTTCAGTGCATTGGGTTACCTTTGAGCAGGTGTGTTCAGCGTGTTTGGTTACCTTTGAGCGGGTGTGTTCAGTGCATTGGCGAGCTGACTTGAGGCCAGTGCAGATAGGCACTGCAGGGTCCCGAACGGAGCTGAGCAGCTAGCGGACGTGGAGCAGCTCCAGCTGCCGCTAATGCTCATAATTAGCATTGATTAATATTCATGAACCACTGCTGCTGCAGAACACAACCAGCTGACTCCAGTCTCACTCAATGTTTGTGTGTGAGACACACACTCACAGGCATGCATGTGTTGTGCGCACACACACACAATCTGTCTCTCTCTTTCTCTCTCTCACACACACACCAACAAACTGCAACACACAGGTAAAACTCACAAGTAAACTGCATTATCTCTATAGACTCCAAACCAAACTTGTTCTCCCATGTCAGGCTAATATTTCTGTTTTGTCTTTTTTCCTCCATTAAATCACTGGCAACCAACACAAACAAACACAGGTGAGGGGTAGCTGGAGGAGTAGATATGTGTCCTCCATTAGATCCTGTTCTAGGACTGTGTGTGTGCGACTGTAATTGACAGAACATCTCTTTGTCTGTGTCTTAATGAGTGAGCTCATGTTTGCTTGAGTATTCTTTCACAAGCTTGCAAATATTTGGTCTCTCTCTGTGAGCATGGGTATGCCTTGTAGGCGTTATACTGTACATATATTCATGCATATATTTGCATGCCTGTGTATGTACTCACACGTGTAAAAGCAATGTTAATGTGCTTGTGTTGTTATGGTATCAGTGTGTGTCTTTATGCACATTGTCTCAAACCCGTTCCTCGTTTTACTCTTATAGTCTGTGGGTGTATGTGATTGAGTGTGTGTGTGTGTGTGTGTGAGAGAGAGAGTTTTGTTTATTAAACAGGAGTTACTGTATTAAGTGGGTCTAGCTGGAGGGCTTGCTCTGGCTGGAACAGTGCTCTGTGTTTGAACTCCTTACCGTGCGACATTTGCACTGGCAAATCCCTAAACAAACACAACATTAATTAATTGAGTTTTCTTCTTTTCCAGTGAAATGTAAGACATGAAAAGATCAGGGAATGGTCATTAAAGAACTCCCCTGCTGTTAGTTGCTCAGGTTTTACCCAATAGCTCATTTGAAATAATGGGAAAGGTGCTTTGTTTGTAAACCTTATCAAACAACCAATGTTTAGAACTTTAGAGAGAGTAAGAAGAGATGAGACGAGAAAAGGTAAAGGAAACTAGATTGGTAGCATAGAACAGGAAACATGGACACGATGGAGAGAAGAGGAAAGGAGAGGGGGAGAGGAGGACACGAGTAGAGAGGAAAGGAGGAGAGGACAGGAATGTAGAGGAGAGGAAAGGAGAGAGGGCAAGATACTGAGGAGAGGAGAGAGGGGGAGAGGAGAGGAGGACAGGAGTATAGAGGACAGGGAAGGAGGAGAGGACAGGAGTATAGAGGAAAGGAAAGAAGGAGAGGACAGGAGTGTAGAGGAGAGGAAAGGAGGAGAGGACATGAGTGTAGAGGAGGGGGCAGTCTGCAGGTGATGAAAGAAAGAAAAAAGGTTTTGCAAATAGACTGGAAAAAAGATCATTTTAATCCACCATATGCACTTCACATATGTTAATAGACTCAATGAGGCATTCATAATTAAGAGTTTATGTTTATGCAGTATCATCTTTGTGCTATGTCCTAGTGGGCATGTTGTTCAGATCACTATTGAAGTGACCATCAGACCGGATGCACCTGCAGGTAGCCATCACACACACACACAATCTGCCTTTCTCTCTCTCTCTATGTTTCTCAGACTCCTCTGTCTCTATGCCAATGTCTACTAATAATGTGTAAAATATCTTTGCTGTTTCACTGTTGACACATCCCATGAAAGAGCTCATTATTGTCTCTCAGTGTATGTTCTAATGTAATCCTGACCAAACACCAGTCAACAGGGACTCATTGTGCAATCTTAATTACTTCTGCCTGTGAACTGGACATGTTCTTGCTGCAGTGGCAATTGTATGGCCATGTCTTCACATTCTTAAAACGAATGTGATGTCCCTATATGGACACAGAGATGTGTTTAAAAAACAACGCAAGTTGTGTTATTTTCAACACGTATTGTGTAACAAATAAAAAAAGGAAACAACACAAACTGTGTTGTCCCTATCTGGACATAGAGATACAATACTCAATGTATTGAGTTCCATTATCAGCATCATAGTTGGCCCCACAAGGCTTCCGTTTTAACATTCATATGTTATCTTAATACAGAGGAAGTAGATTGGGAACCAAATAGAACGTTCAAGCATTGTTTTTGTTTTTATTGTTGAAAGGGTCTATAGACTAGCTTTATGCTAACTGATGTATTCCACTCCCAGTGAATTATGCTAAGGTAGGCTGACGGTGTCTGACTGGGTTATTGCACACACAGTGAAGAAGGGGATGCATCCTCATCTAACTCTGGTGGAGTAGACAGAGAATAGCATAATCAGTGTTTATACCGGATCTGTGTTTGCATATTTAATACGTTTCATTCACGTGTTTCAACACTGCATTTCGGTCGTTGCTTTTACCTTACCATTACCTTACGCATGCCAGTTATGTATCCACCAGCTGCCTGCCTGCAGCCTACTTCCAAAACTCCAAAGCTGCTTGCTGTCAGATTTGGTTCCGAGGGCACAAGTTCAGTGTATCAACAACACTCAATAACAGTTTATGTGATGTGTTAATCAATTAAATTCCCAACAATTTCACAACAGCTAGTTCTGGAGTAGGCTATTCAACTAGCCCACTTGCTTACGACGAGACTCAGGCTGCGCAGTCGGCACCCGCTTCCTTATTTGGTTTTTGGGTTGCCAGGTTTTAGCCTATGACAAAACGGTTGAAATTGAAACTAAGTGATCGTGTATGTGTAGGGTGTATTTCATACACAATCTGGCAACCTGAATGGATCAATGATTTTAAAATGAAGTTTGATGGCCATGCAAATTACAGGAGTAGTTCCATTTCATATAAAAAAAAGTTTTAAGTAAAATTCCATTTCATCTTACTGGCTGATGTCTGATGAAATGTTGCGACGTGGCAGGGGAAAGTTGTCCGTATCCATTTTGGTCCGGCTCTCATCTGTCAACCATCAAACCATCAGACTAAATCAGTCCTCACTTTAAGCCTCTCTCTGCAACATCCAATTAATTCTTCTCATTGTATGTTATATACTCAGAGCAAGATAGGCGAAAGGCGATGCATTTTTTAAAAAGCTTTAAAGAGCAAAGGGAGAGAAATAGTTGTACTGATGAATAAAGTCCCTGGTAATCTAGTTCAGTAATTAATGGGAAGCTGTCTGTGGTTGATAAGTTCACTACTAGTAGAGTTTTGATTGAGCGTGTGCTTTCTGCCCTTTGGACCCAAACGCCACAATTCTCTCGCCCGGGGTGTAATTCAACCGCTTTACCGCTCTTTTCCTGACTTTGTGCTCTACTGTTTATTTACCTGTACTTTTTCAGACGGCGTATGTTTGAATAGGTGTGTGTGAACTTGTGTGTGGGTGAGTGCGTGTGTGTGTGTATGTGTCCTTCTTACTGGAAGCTGGCCTTTGGTTCTTTTCCCAAGGATGAAGAAACATCTCTCACAGTGTCAAGGCAGGCATTGGATGACTAAAATCATTTTTAAATAAATTCATGGAACCAACCTGGGATCAGATGTGAGGGGTGTATGTACAAACCTTTATGTTTTTAATTTTTTTTACCTACAGGAGCATTGTCCAGGTCAAAAGGCTTTGGGTTTGATTTCATCTTGGATGATTTCATTTGACGGTTTAACCTTTCAAATGGACGAGGGTTATGTTTTTGTGACTTGGTTGAAGAGAGGGTAGAAAATGCATGAAAAGTCCACCGCCCGGCTGTGTGCAAGCCAGCCACCAGAGAGATAGAGCTGGGAGATGTTGTCCATAAGCTGAGAAATTCACTATACTTGGTCTTGGTCTGATTCAATTTATCACATTGTCTTAATAATGGGGAAATGCAGTGTAATTTCAAAGGGAATATTCTGTGTAAGATCAATAACTCTGTTATGATTGATGTAATTATAAGGCAGCTCCTGGAAACACTATGGCTGGAAAGGTTAACCCTTAAAGGTGTACCGTCACTCTGGCAAAGCCAATTTTCAAGGAATTTTTTGACCGTATTTTTTCGCTTAATCAACACAAATAATACAAACCGACTCACACATGAACAGGCTGCATGTAAAACAAAATGTTTAGGAGTAAAAACTTTAAAGGGACACCAGGCAAGCCTGATGCTTTTTCTCTACGAAACTCCCCCTCGCTCGGTCTGAAGCTCTTTTCCTTTTCTTTGCATCTTCCATCAAGGATTTTCGCTGCTTCTTCGCCGGCTCTGCCATTATACACACGTTTGCAACAATCGCTAGCGTTTCGTTAGCCTGCCTCTGTGCTGTGGATGCAGGATGTAAACTGATCCTGCTTCGGTTGGCAGGTACGATACACTGAAATTGCAAGCGGGATATTCTTCCTACAGGCAGTAGGGGCGGGCGAGAGAGTCTTCATTCGCCCTGTAATGAGTCATTTAACCATATACCGACGAAGATGAGTAATTAACACGAAAACGTTGCCTGGTGTCCCTTTAAATTACTCTGACCAGAGCACCTAAATTAGGTCTTTATTTGATCTTTTCAGAAATGTTTATCATGACTAGTCAAGTCAAGTTTATTTAAATAGTGCATTTCATACACAGAGGTCATTCAATGTGCTTTACATAAACAAAAGCAAACATTAATAGCAATTAAAAGCATAGAATGGCAATAGTCAAAGAATAGTTTAAAAAGTGAGGATCATATAAAAAAGAAAACATAAAACACACAAGGTAAAATCATTTAAAAATAAAAAGGCAAAATAAAAGACACAAGGTAGAATAACTTAAAGATTCAAAATTTGTAACTCAGTGCAGTTATCAAAAAGGCATCCCTGAGAACACTTTGGTCTTACGTCTAGATTAAACAATTAATTTTTACCTTTCTCCAGTTCATCCAGCTGTTCTCTGAGTGACTAAGATTTCCGGTAATTTTCTGGAAAGTGTAATAACACTAACGGAAAATGAAACAAGGCGATTTTCTAGGCTGATTTGACATGGAACTACAGTATACTCTCATTCCGGCGTAATAATCAAGGAATGTTGTGAGCATACCATGGGCGCAGCAGCACAATGAGATCACGCAGGATCTGAAAATCCAGGACCTTCCATGGTGCTTGGTCCTGTTTGTCCATAATATTTGCCTTTTTTGAATTAAAATGATCCAATAAGTCTTCAACCGAATCTGACAGTGGACTTGACATCTGTGAAAGTGCTTGCTCAAAGAGAGCACTTGTCTTATCATTTATGATTCTTCTTTTTCATCATAGATCTTGTTCTCAAAACTACTGTCAGTACCATTTCTATTGCAGGGACCCTGCAAATATCATACAACAATATGGCAATCAAAGTAGGTGATTTGCTCCCTGCTGCTGCCATCAGAATTTCCCACTGCACATTCCGTGCTATGGGCTGGCTGATAATATCAACTAAGAGGTTGTTGCTGCTTGAGAGATCCTTCTGAACGGGGAAGGGAAGCGGGTGGAGGTGCCCTGCACTTTTTTGGTGCTAAAGATCTTAGGCTAGTAAAACACTGTCTGTCTGTTGACGGTCTTGGGCTAATAAGGCAGCAGTCATCAGTCTCTGCATTCTTGCAGGGAACATCATGTGCTTGGGTGGGGATGGTGATGGGTATTGAGGAGATCATGGGGAGTTTCATTGGGTGATGGAGTGGAGATGGTGATGGAATATTAGGAGGGTTTGGGTGGCCTAGGGAATTTGATTGGGTGGAGTGGTGATTGGGTGTGGATGGCGATGGGAAACATCTAGGTTAGCGGGTAACCGGGTATTTGGGGCAGCCGTGGCCTACTGGTTAGCGCTTCGGACTTGTAACCGTAGGGTTGCCGATTCAAACCCTGACCAGTAGGAAGCGGCTGAAGTGCCCTTGAGCCAGGCACCTAACCCCTCACTGCTCCCCGAGCGCCGCTGTTGTTGCAGGCAGTTCACTACGCCGGGATTAGTGTGTGCTTCACCTCACTGTGTGCTGAGTGTGTTTCACTAATTCACGGATTGGGATAAATGCAGAGACCAAATTTCCCTCACGGGATCAAAAGAGTATATATACTTATACTTAACCACGGTTCCCTGAATGAGGGGACGAGTCGCTGCGTCGAAGACGCTATGGGAATGAGTCCCTTTAGACCTACTGAAGCTGTATAACACCAAAGATCCAATCACCTGGCTCCAGACACGCACGCCCTAGACCTGCCCTCATGGCTAGCCTATAAGTATACGTGACGTGCCTGCGTACTTCCTCAATTATTGCTTCAGCGCGACCAAAAAAATGGAAGCGCACGGCTAAGCGGCGCAGCGTCTCGTTCCCTCATACGGGGAACCATAGTTATCCGGTAACCTACACGTTCCCCTTCATATCGGTCACGAGACGCTGCGTCGAAGACGCTATAGGAATGTTGTAGCAACGCGCCGTGCACATCCTCTCTCCGGAAGCAACACAGTCCACTACTTTTGTATGGGCCAGCTAAATCCCTGTCGAAGCCACACTGAGCACACTATGAGCAAGCGGAGCCTTCGATACATCCAGATTATAAAAAACGTATGAGATTGCTAGGGGAATTCTAGCTAGCACTTGCGCAAAGCGGTTCCAGTGACATGTCACGTGTGAAAACCTAGGATGTGGCCATGCCCCGAGTCGAGTGAGCCCTTACCGTCGAGGTGGGGGTCTTATCCGCACTCTCACAAGCCATCCGTATGGCGTCCACAATCCAGTGGGACAGGCGCTCCTTGGATAGCGCACCATCTTTCTGTCTCCCTCCGTAACATACAAATAACTGATCAGTGGAGCGCCACGCTTGCGTGCGCGACACATATATCCTTAGTGCAGACAGTGCAATCTTTCTGCTTTCTCTGAATCAAACGGCGGGGGAGAGAACAACGTCAACTCCAGCTTCTGCCTAGTGGTAGAAGATGAAAGGACTGGGCACGAAAACCTGCCTTAGGGAGAAGAGTGACTATTGTACGTTTTCCACAAAGCTAATGCATGACGGATGCACCGACATAGCATGTAACTCACCCACTCGCTTGGCCGAGACCAAGGCTAGTATCAACGTCGTCTTAAAAGACAAAATGCGCATAGAAATCTCCTGTATAGGCTCAAAAGGCGAACCAGTCAGGGCTTGCAATACCAACAATAAATCCCACCTCGGGGCCAGCGACGGCACCGCTGGACGCAGCCTTCTAACATCCCTCATAAACCTAGAAACCAACGCATGTTTCCCCACAGACGTCTGATCTGGTGACACATGACACGCAACGATTGCCGTGACATACATTTTTAAAAGGGATGGGGATAAACCCTTATCGAACGGCCATTGAAGGAATTCTAATATCACCTCCACGCCGCAGTGCGTGGGGGCTTCACCATGCTACTTACACCAGTGCTCAAATACACGGCACTTATGTCATACAAGGAGCGTGTAGGTATTGTCCCTGACCTTGAAATTGTATCTATAACTGCTTGAGATAGTCCTGTGTTTAACAAGTATTCCCTCTCAGGGGACAGACCCACAGTTTCCAACGCTGCGGGGATGGGTGCCACACCGTTTCCCTGGCTTGCATTAGTAAATCTCTGCACACAGGATTTTTCCCTGGGGAGCCTTTGGTCAGCGATATCATGCAAACCATGCTTGACTCTCCCACCGGGGATCTACTAACAGCACTGAAATTCGTTCGGTTCTGATTCTGTCCAGCACTGCTTATATCAGGCAAATCGGGGGAAAGACATAAAGAGACATGCTCGGCCACTGATTTGCTAATGCATCCACTCCGAGAGGGGCATCTCTGTTGCGTATTGAAAGACCATAGGAGACAGTGGGCCGTTTCCTTCGAAGTGAAGAGGTCCACTTGTGCTTGGCCGAACCTCTGCCATATATATATTTATTTATTTTTATTATACAAGGCAGGCGCCACTCCCCTGGGACCAGACCTCCTCCCGATACCATGCCCGCTTCATAATTCGTTTCACCTGGGAGATGAATCGCCCAGATAGAGTGGAGTCGAGTGTGGGCCCACAAGATCATAGATATATATGATAAAGGCTAGATGTCTCGTCCGCGCTGCTGGCCAATGGAGGTCGACGTCCGCACCTCGCAGCCATCTTGCCACAGTCAGCTCGCTAACTCATAACATTGTGTTTCAATGGTGCACTGTAATGAGTGACCTGAAGGTGTCATTGTTATAGCCTGGGGGTTGATATACCTTACACCAGGTACCACAGAGCCCACCAGATAGCTTGCCTGTGACAAGATGGCCGCCGGTGATGCCGTTAGAGACTCCGCCATAAGACAGCTAGTGTTAATTATATATATATATATATATATATCTATGCACAATATAGTCTCCCTTGTCACTGTCATCATGGAGGCCGACCGTAGACCACCCTGGTGGTTTAAGCTACCGCTGCGATGTCTGAACGGACCAAAACGTGCGCAATAATCCGCTGGAAGTAATTCAGGGCCAGCTTGACCGCCAGAAGTTCCAGGATGTTCTGGATGTCTGACCATCCGCCTTTGACACACCGCACCCCAGCCCTAGGATGCGTCAGTGGTAATTACAATGTGTGCAGAAATTTGACCCACGCGTGCACTTTTGAGATGAACTCTCTCGTCCCGCCACGGCTCCAGTGCATGTACTAGATTGATTGTCACAGTTAACCCTTATAACTCTAAGCTGTTTTTAGGGCATTTTCACTACCTTTATTCATAAGGATTTATTCTGGTCATTGTAAGAGCAACACACAGATATTATATATTGTTTTTTTTTCAGCAGAGTCTAGGCCAGGGGTCGGCAACCCGCGGCTCCGGAGCTGCATGCGGCTCTTTGATCCCTCTAATGCGGCTCAGCTTTTGAAAATAATTAATAAGTAGTTAATTAAAATGTATTTTATTTTAGTTTGTTCATTTTCAAAATGTAATATTGTAGCTCTATCTGAGTAGCCTAATTTATATAACTTTCCACCTCACTTGACTCCATAACCGTAGCCTACACAATATTGGTAGGCCTACATTCGCGGTTCGTTGCCATGTCAATATCAAACAAAATCACAGATTTCCTTCCATTTCAGTCAACGAGAACACTTGTCTTTAATTGTTATTGTTGATGTGTGCGCCTGCTGTAGGCTAGATAAGGAAAATGTCAAAAAGGAAACGTCAGCGACCGTTTAAGGGCAATTCCGTGCAAAACTGTCAAAACAATGCCATGGTAGGCTATTTAGTTGGCGTTATGGATATATGACAGTTTTGCATGGAGTTGCCCTTAAATGATGACAGCCTCAATTCTTGCATGAAACTTCACCTCACTGAATATGAGCCAGCCAGACTCCAAGGCCATCACCAAATCTAATATCTGGTAGGCTTAATGTTCAATTTTTTGCCAATGACATGTCAATGAAAATTGAGTGTTGTGTTGTAAACTATGATGTTACTTTGCATACCTAAGGACACTGGGGAAATAGGGGGTGGTGTTTAGCCTACATGGGAAGCCTAATTGGGCCTATACTTCTGTCATTCCACTTTACATTTCAAGTTACTTGCACATTACTTTTAAAACTAGTAGAAAATGTATTAAAAAATCCTCTGTTGAATGAAAGTAACTGTAGGCCTATGTTAAATATCCAAACTTTTTCTTGTAACCGTCTTTATGTGGCTCTTCTGAGATTAAAAAAAAAAAAAATTGGTAAAAGTGGCTCTCCAGGCAAAAAAGGTTGCCGACCCCTGCCCTATCCTAAAGGGACTCATTCCCATAGTGTCTTCGATGCAGCGTCTCGTGACCGATATGAATATTGGTCCAGAGTCTCCATCTGCCTGCTGAGGTCCTGGAGACGCTTCACCATACGCGTAGATTACGGGGGGGACGGGTGGGATATGTCCCCACCACTGTTTATAATTTGAATTTTGTCCCCACCACTTCTAAAAATGTGCAAACCAATTGCGACCGAAAAAATCCCCACATACTGAAATCATCGAGTCTAAACCATGCGATAGGCGCGCACAATGACATCCTCACAGCATGCACACCTGCCTAGATATGTGTGGATCGAGTGTTGCGCGGTTAAGGTTTTTTAACATCCGCACCCACCCGACCCTCCAGTCATGTAATGCCTGCTAGAGTTGACGGAATGAGTAGCTCGGAATGCAATCGGTTGCCATAGTAGGCTATCCTAAAATCCAGCGATAAAACAAAGCATGAACTCATGAGCGTCGGTCTGCCCTATATGTATATCCTCTGATTGTAATGTTTACAGATAGGCTATCTAGGCGATATTTGTAACATTTATTTTGTATTTGGCCTGTTATAAAATCATGTAGGCCTATTGAACAATTTAAACACATTGTGAACCCCAAAATTGGAGACATGCATATAGACATTGCTGCAAATTTAAAACCGATTACTCTGGAATCGCTAACTGTACAGGGGAGTGCTTTAAACTTTAATTAAAACTTTAAACTTTAATTACACCTTTGTGTTCGGTAAGGTCTGCTGTTTATTCTGATATATGGTTTGTCATGTGTTGAGGGAAAATTCGCGAAGCCAAGATGAATGGGTAGGGAGACGGGTGCAGAAAATAGGCTATGATTAAATTAAATTAAAGAGACTACTTTTCTCGCGAACCGTTTACCACAACAACTAACCACCAACATCGTTTAAAAGCTGAGAAAAAGCTTGTTCGTGTGATACATGTGATGTCTGTGATGAATAGGCTACTTCGCAAGTAGTTCAGCTAATTTGGGTGGGACAGAAATACCTTACAGAGCAGCAGATCAGGGCTGGCCATATCGGCTCTGATGTACTCTGCTGTTTGGTTGTCCCAAACTTTGAGACAACCCATACTCGCATTAACTGAATCTTATCAACCCGAACTGCGATGTTCCAAACAGAGTGACAGGATGCAATGCCTAATAATCTCACTGCCTACGGCATAACTGATACAGTGCGCCTAGGCCTACTGTTAAACACCTGAAAAATATTAAGCTGCTGTTTTCTTTTCATGACGAGCACTAGGCCTACGTTTGAATGATTTATGCCTGAATGGAACGTTGCGTTTTTAAGCGCCAGAACTGCTTATCACGTCTAGTTTACAAGTTTACACCAACCATCATCTTCTAATGTAGGCCTATCCTTATGTTGAGATGTCCATTCTCTATGTCCTAGGCTATCATTTGTGCATGAAGCATGTTTCAATTAAGACAGTACACAAGCTATTTTTATTGTTGTATTGAATGATTTCATGAATGAATTGTATGCACAGTGCGTAGACTACAGGATTACGGCTGGTGGCGCCACTGACCAAGGCCACAGTAGCCTGTGAACCTCTGATTTTCAAAGGGGAATCACGGCCAACGCAGGGGGCAACTCTTCTCTTCAATTTCCCTTCCAAATTGCTTTTTATTGTCTGAAGACATTTATCGCAAGAATCTAACATTCTAAGCAACAGCAAAGCAAATGCAAGCTAACCAATATTCAGTCGGTTCTCCCGCCATGGTTTTGGAAATCACACACCTGCTGCATCTGAAGGCCCACGCATAATAAGGCCTACGCCTATCACTCTACACGCCCCTGTTGCACGTCACATTAATAGCTGATGCTGCCTCCCCAAAATTCCGCATCATGTGAACAGATCAGCAGGCCTACAAATCTTCACCTCGTTTTCAGACACACGTTGCGGCAAAACGACGTCTCATTGTTTTTTTTGTTTTTTTGTCGGGTCGGGTCAGGTTCGGGTAGTTAATCAGTGCATATTGAGGGTCGAGTGGGTGCAGATTGACTCTCCTGACGGGTCGGGTGGGTGCGGATGTTAAAAAACCTTAACCGGCGCATATTGTAATGCAGCGTTGAATGGATGAATAGCTTACATAAGGGTACCCCGCACTTTTCAAAACACACTCAAGCTTATGGTTATTGTCCCCACCACTTCTAAAAACAAACTGACGCCCTTGCGCTTCACTTTCAGCTTTCAGCAGTTATTCCAGTAGCGTTCATGTTGTTGTGTCTTTATGGTGGCAAGGAGTCGGTGGAGGTGGGGAGGGGTATTGGTAGTAGATCAGGTACTGGTGTTGCAACATGACTCTTTTTATTCTGCTAGCCTCTCAGCAGTCTTGATTGGTGCTATCTCCTCATGCTCATTACATCCTAACTAATGGGCGCCCATGAACGGAAGTCCACGAAACTTGGCATGCATTCATTAAGACCATTAAGACCAACATACAAAAAAGGTGGTCCTCCTAGGCTCTACGGTTCTCGAGATATTCACAGAAAACTGTGTCTGGCCACCTACAGGCCACCTGGTGTACAGTAACATAATAAATTAGACTGCATTTCCGGCGGGAACTGCAAAAGTGTGCTTGCCCTGGTCCGGTCACCAACGTGAGCAGACAGTGGCATACGCTATGCTGAACCTGGCTTGATCCAGGCATTGTAACAGTGCCTTTCAGTGTTGGAGCAGTGGCAATATCTCAAAAGCTCTAGGAGAGGGCTATTCAACTATTGGCTTGCGGGTTGAATGCGGTTCGCTGGATTTTACCTTTGGCCTGCCTTCGAATTTAGCTTCTATGACTGAGATCAAATCAATAAAATAAAATGACAGCAGTGATTGGCTGCAAAAATAAATAATGTCACGTGTCTTGCGCCTCTCAAACTGGGCTATCAGGTAACCTACAGAGGAATTGAAATTATGAAATATGACCAAGGCATTAAAAAGCTGCTTGTTTGTCAGGATACTTTTTCACTGATTTATTTTAAAAAATATGAGCTATGAGTGTGAATGTTATATATTCCATCCCACAAATTATGTTTTACTGGTTTATTTGACAAATAATCTATATGGATTTGCTCTATAAAGACCTTATGTCTGTTTCGGATTGTTTTGTGAGCTGGGGTTGTTTTGAGAGCCTATTGATGTAGCCTATCTCAGCTGTATCTCAGAATAAAGGAATACTTCATATTACTCTAAACCACCGTCTGTAAATCAACTGTATACTACTGTCTACATTGCACTATATTTCTTGACCTGTCTCTGTACAGTATATTTCATCACCTTTCTATACTTTGCCTCACATTGCAACACAGCTCAGATCTTTGGTTGCTGTGAAGGCCAATCATTCTAAATGGATGGTTGCTATGGCCAAAGGCCAGTTCTATCTCTGCCGTTGTCAAGCGGGCATATCGTAGAATTCTGATTAACCTTATCTTATTTGAAACATCTCTATTACTTAGCCCACCTCCATACAGTGCGTCCCATTAAGAAGTGGCCACTTCATTCACGCTTACCGTGATTCACACAGCAGCATTATTAAATTAATCTGTCACCATATGCCTATGCCTACATTTGCAAAGAAAACATTTTAATTTGATTCACATGAAACGCTACATTTAATGTATGTTGACAATGAGTAGGCTACTTTTGGTTGTTGGTGGTGTTATTGCATCCCTTAGTTATGACTACAATGCAAGTTCCCTCGCGATTGGAAGCTCATGTACACAATAGTAGACGCATTTCAAAACGTCGCGTTAGGAGTTAGGAGTCCTCGCCACTTCTTTTAAGCTGTCACAGACTTAGGTGCTACTTTTAGGGCTAAAGTGCTAAATAGCAGTCCTAAAGTTACAAGTGACAAAGTTACGAGTGCAAGCATCTCATATGAAATGACCATGGCATTACGCTAAACAACATAAATCCCAATTAGCAACATACATCTCCTCCCTATAGCTAGCCACACAAGAAATGAATTATACTAAATCTCTGCTTAGCATGCTTCTCCGCTTAGCATTCTAATAACAGAAGGGGCACATTTATGTTGACCACTACAACATGACTCATTATGTCTGTAACTCTATAAAACACTTACTTTCATAAAGGAAGCACACCATCCAGCACATACACATGGAAACCGATATTTTAGGTACTCAAAACGTGTCTCTCTGAAGCTCTGTTCTAGAATCTTTGCTCTGAAGGCTACGTTGCTAGGCAACATCAAATAAACTAAATGAGAGTCTTTTCAAGGTATTAAAAGTGTATGTGTGATTACAAATGGATGTGTGTGGTTTGCAATAAGAATAAACAAGAAATAACATTTCCAATAATTTCCCATGATAAATTACATAATATTTGCACCTTACTTGTGAAGCTCACACGTATTTAGTGAAATGTAATACAACGTTGCCACCTAGCGTTCAGATGTAGGCTATTTAACATTAACGTGACATTTCCTGCTTATTCTTTTGTCAACTCCATGCTTTTAGGAAAACAATCTTTTTATCATAGTTCCCTCTTCAATGAGCGATTATCAGCTCGTTTTTGTAACAGAGATAGCTGTTTATTGTCCCTAGGTTTACAGAAACACCTAATACTCTCCCATCATGATATTTAACAATAATGACAAATTTAATTTGAATACCGTCAATGTGAAAATAACTGTACTACGTCAGCAATAAATAGCTAATGTTCTCCTTACCATTTCAGTTTGTAAGTCCATACTATCCCATGGCTGAGCAAGGATTTCATGATTGGGCAAGATTGCCCAGAGACATTGTGCATACTTGGAAGGCATTGTGATAGATGTACAACTGCAAATGTGGAAGGTGATAGTTACCAAATAAGGGTGGGTTGTTTGCCAAATGCTGGAAACTTTTGGAATGTTTTTTTTTTTTTTTAGCTTATGCACCCTCACATTGGAGTCCCGAGTTCAAATACAAAATTTGGTATCGATATGTGACAGTGTTCCTGAGATTTGGACGACTTCCTGTTTCGGAGCTTCGCCGCCGATTTCGATTGGCTGTGACGGGCAAGCGCTTCCGAAAATCAAAAATCCTTCTAGTAACTTTTGTGAGGCTTGGTCCAAGGATCATGTACGTCAAGTTTCGTGGCGTTCGAACCAAATTTGGGACCTGTGAAAATTTAGTTTCGCTTTCTGTTCAATCCAATATGGCGGACGAACGACATGCCCACTTGACGTCATCTTCACGAGCAACTTACACCGGTACTGACCGGACATTTTAAAGTTGGAACGGTGTCTCTGTCTCAAAGGGCCTAGGCGATACAGCTGGCAAAAAATTAGGGAGACGAGAATAATAATACTTAAGAAGAAGCACACTTAATTAATTTATTGTATGGCCCCCCATGAACGGAATTCCAAAAAACTTGGTGTGCATTCAGAGGGTGTCATAATGATATCTCAGGTCAGAGGGTGTCATAATGATATCTCAGGTCAGAGATACCTGCGATTACAACAAGAAAAAAACTCTGAGTAAACCTGAATTAGGCTGAATTAAACAGTTGTTTCCTGCCGTTCATGCAGAATGTTATTCGGGATAATACAACACTTAGTATATGACATTTTTGTTGTGTCGTAAACGACCAAATCCATGAACAAATATGGTGAGAACAGTTCTTTAAAGGGCTCCAGACAGACAGACAAACTCCTGATAAAATTAAATCTGACTAATCAATGTTATTGTGGTTATAACAGCACTGCCTTTGGACTTTGGATTGTTTGTTTTCCATGTATATATTGTATATTTGTGACAATTTCATTTTGGGGACTTTAGTGTAATTTATTATATATTGTTTATCATTTTATATGTAGAAATACTTGCACTTGTGTGTTTGTACCCTGGCTTATTTTCTGATTTTGTTTTTGTTGTTTTCAATGCACCATCTTTGTTTCCCAAAGCATTGTTGGTTTTACTTGATTCTTCTAGCTTTTGAATGGACCTCAGGAAGGGCGTCGAGCACGTTGAGGACACCAGCGGGGATCCCTAAATAAAGGCCCATTCTCCTTCCCCTGCCCAACTGCAGGGTCCCCGAGGTGCAGATTTATTCTTAAGAATTTCCTGACAACTTTGTTGGTCGGCTTCAAAATTTCATATCCAACTGCCGCCAGAGGGGACAGACTGGGGGCCCGGGCAAGTTTGGATAATTGGGTTTCATTGTGTGTGTGTGTGTGTGTGTGTCTTTTTTTGTGGCTTGTGCCTCTGTGGTCAGTCTTTCCGCACATTGAAAAAGTTTCATATGATTCTTATTGTAGAGGCCTGTGTGTGCGCGCGTGCACACACACATGAATAGATTCATCTGTCTGCTTCACTGTCTGTTGTTGTGTTTTACTTGTGGAGGACAGAGCAGTGCAAACCCCACAAGAGTTTGCAGGAAATCCATCGCTAGCTGGAATGCTTCAATAAGGAAGAAAGAGTGAAAGCAAAGGGATCTGGACTAAAAGCAGAGTGTTCCCGATTACACCATCTAGCACGTCCCATCTACTGTATAGATCACAGATGAAACACACTCATTATTAATTCAGCCTCCTTTAATACGAAAACAGGCAGCTCTTTGAATGAAGGAGGGCGTGATAAGGAAAGAGGAAAAGAACAAGATGAAGATGAGAGAGAGAGAGATGGTATGGATGGATAATGTTTTTTATTAATCCTGACAGAGGTCATTTCAGTTAAACCAACACACTGTGAGAATTGGTATTTACCCCCTGGAAACAATTCTCATCATACTGGATACACCTTTACCATCATTCTTTTTTTTTACAGCACGGGGTTTCATGAAGTTCTATTGGACGGCCCTGCACGGAGGAAAATGATTCTAAAGGGGTGACCAGTGCGTCAAGGGTGACTAAAATCGTGTCCCCACACAGTGTGCCAAAGTGGCTCCTTGCAGCAGGGCAACAGTGGTATTGACAGAGACGTCCTTCTCCATATGAGAAGCTGTTGAAGCTGTTATTTTAAGCTTTAAGACAACAACCTAATGTTTCTTTAACTGACCAATATACTGTACTTTAATACAAAATACATTCACAGGATGCAAATACATACAAAATACATATACGGGATGCTACAGGAAGCTTCTGATGCTTTAAACAAATGCACATAGTCCCTATGAGTGAGGGCCCTGCTTTGCTGCTGTTGCTGTCTGATATGGGGACCAAGTGAGGACAAGCCGGACACGGGAACTTGGGAACTCCAGCGCTTAGGAACGTTCCAGAAGGGGCAGGACATCTGCAGGGGGCGTTGGCTGGTGAGGGATCAGTAGCACCGCAAAGGCTTGTGGGATGGGGTCAAAGGTCAGTGATTTGGCAGGAGGCACGGCAGACATGCTCCAAATGTCCGTGGTGGTGGCAGTGATCCCCTGGACAGCTGATATCTGCGGAACTCACACCCTCCTGTCCAAGGGCTGATAGATATGGCAGCTGCGCTGCTTTGTGTCATTAGATCGTCCGCGTCATTCTCTCCCCCTGCTGCTGTAACCTTTTCAGAGGCTCTGGTCAAGGTTCTACATTTGGCATTCATTGAATTCATGCTTAAATCAAACGTTTTCCTAAACATGTCCCCAGTTGGGCCAGTTAGATTTAAAATTCCTGGACAAACACATTATAAAAAATACACATGATTACATCATCATTTTTGTCATGTTTAAATGTCCAAACAAGGCATTGTCCCAAAACTTGAAGTTCCCCTTTAAAGGGTCTGTATTCAGGATGAGCTTTCATAATAGTCTTGTTTATACAATATCTAATCAACACAATCACCCTGCAAGTAACTGTCTGATGAAGGTTCTGTATATTTCAGTATGTGCTGCTTCAGCTGATATGAATCAGGTTTTCTGCAACCTGTTTGTTAACAGGAAATCAGCCTATTAAGATCACACGGCACATAGATCTAATTGTGACGCTTGACCGACTGCCAGGACTGTTAAGGCAACTGTGGCCTCTCTCATTCACATCACCAACACGTCCTCTCATGTCTTGCCACGTGTAAATGAGTCCAGCATCCCAAATGGCCCAGCATGTCTGTGTGTGAGAAATAGTCTGAGAGGTTGGAAGGGACAAGGGTATAGAGTTTATCCTCATTCTGCCAGGGCACACTCTGTAAAGAATCCATGATTAAACCAGCGCGATTAAACTGAAGAGTTAACCAATACACTACTGAAGGGAACACATGACAAAATGGAGGCAAAAACGTGTCAAATTGAAACCTGACTGTACATAAATTGTATATTAATATTTTAATATTGTGTCACAACTGCAGTGAGTTTGAAACTTTTTTATGAGATTTTACATTAGTCTAATATTTTGTATTTACCAGGCAAGCCCATCCCTACATATATCTGCACCAGAGAGGCCCACTTTACTCACTCCATCTTAGTCCCACAAGGAGTCAACAGTGGAATGGAAATCGGGAGAATTCCCAGTCAGTCTGTAACATTTTGAGGCCAGGCTGATTACTGTGATCTTAAAAAGGGCATGATATGGCTGTTTGTATAAGTTATTATGACCACCGCGCCGCGAACCGGCGGTCATATAGGTTTAGTTAGAGTTTTTTTCTTCAGTTTTTTTTTTTTATTTCGTATGAGTAATTTTCAGTCAAGGATTCCCGGGACACGGAAAGACCGGGGTGCACAAAACTTGGTGGGCATGTAGCCCCACAAGGATAGCATGGAACCATTGTTTCTCGGACTGGACCCCCCGAAAGGAGGGTAGGGTGGACACAGTTTTCTGAGAATATCTCGAGAATTTTAGGGTCTAGGAGGACCACCTTTTTTTGTATGTTGGTCTTAATGTTCTTAATGAATGCATGTCAAGTTTCATGGACTTCCGTTCATGGGGGGCCATACAATAAATTAATTTATGTGTACATTTAGTGACTGTACACCAACAGTGAGTTTTCTGTGAATATCTTGAGAACCATAGGGCCTAGGATGACCAATTTTTTACGTATGTTTGCCTCCAGGGGCCATGTTAACCCATTCCATATGCACACATGTGCATAAACAGATACACACGCACACACATACATTCACAGTAATCATACGTATGACACATACACACACAGTAGACATATGTACGCATGCATGCACATGCACACACACAAGCACATGCATGCACGCACACATAAACACGTACATGCACACAATTCAAGAATTTCTCAGAATTATGAACAGGCAAGAGGGGGGTGGGGTTGTATAAAATGTATTTTACATGTGAAATCTATGAACTAATCATGTTTTGGTACTTGTTGTCTAGCAGATACCAGTGAGAATTGAGTGTGCATAATGCACAAACGCACACAAACACATAAACACACATGCACCCACAAATACAAACACACCTACATACACAAACACACACACAAAAGAAAACACAAACAAAAAAACGAACTTACATGCAGGCACACACACTCAATAAACACACACAAAAGCACACATATACACACTCTGCACACACTCAATTATAAACACAAAAAAAGGAACAAAGTAGGAAATGAACACAATTTGACAAGCGTGACTTTTTTTTGCAGAAAAAATGTGCTGGATTGGGCGGCGGTCATATTTTGTACCGGTCTGCGGTACATCTAGTTTAAGATATAAGTATAACATATTTGATGTAACTGTGATCTTAAAAATGGCATGATATCGCTTGTTTGTATAAGTTATTTGCTGCGCCTTATTTTGCAGAGCCCTGGATTTGTAGGAACCAGGCCAAGTTGGGTCACACTCCCATCACCCCCCACCTCCGCACCCATGTGGGGAGGGAGGGGGCTGCAAGAGCTTGAAGTCTCCCGCTGATATTTAGTGTCCCACTCCGCCCCTAGGCAGAGTTACGCTGACACGGTAAGCCACAAAACATGAGAAAAGCGCCCCGTGGTAATTCTGCATTGCCACCCTCACGCTTTATGGCCCCCATAAAAACATCCGGCGCGCTGTCAAGGAGACGAGCATTATGGCCGCTGTCTCCACGGCGCAGCCAAAGCTGATCGCGCAAACATCACTTCCTCCGTCGAAGAAACAAAATCACAAACCATTTAGCCTTAGCAGCAGTCAACACAGGCCAGAGAGACGCCGATTTCAAATTAACGTTTTGGCCTCCACATTTTTCGAAGCGGTATATTGGAGCTCTGGTGCAGTGTCCAGTGGCGGTCATGGACTCGTGTCCTTTATGTGGGCCCTACTGTATGTCCCCTGTCACTTAAGGTCAGCAGAGGAAATGACTAAGGAATATTAGACTGTTCTCTAATGTTACCTGATGTGGAGGTTTGTCTTCCCGTAAAGCAACCCTGGGTTTGAGAAATGACACAAATTATTATTATTGTTATTATTGTTGTTGTGTTGTTGTTGTTGGTGGTGGTGTTATTATACTCTCAAACATCTCTGAGGAAGGGTATTGTTTCATGGCAGGTCAGTTTGTAATGTCTGACAAAAAAAGCCTCGAAATAGCTTTATTCTTGCTAAGAGGTGCACAGGAAAGCAACATCTCGACATCATCTCTGCAGAGGGCACAACCACAGAGAAAAGAGGTGAACTTGAAGTCAATCTCTTTGTGCTCTGTGCTTGAAAAGTGCTATATAAATACATTTTATTATGATAATTATTATTATTATATCAACTGAGAACATAAGACAATTGATCAGAAAACCCTCTCATGAATGTGGTCTCAGATGTCCTTCCACAGCAGTTCAAAAGAGGGATGCATTTTTTTTACTTGTTTTAATTCTCATCATGTGAGAGCCAGTCTCTGCCGTTTCATTTTTGATTTCCTTTTCATGAACGCACTCCTCTGATGATCAGCTGCCTCTTGGGTCCTGGGAGTGTTTATCTCTGCCTGAGACTCTCATCCCAAAGTAATGATCACAGAGCTCCCTGTCCTGATCTCATCGTGAACAAATATCCCAATCTCAATGGGCTCTATGAAAGAGAGACACACACAGAAGGATTCAACAGGCATGTGTGTGTGTGTTTGTTTTCTTTAATGAATTGACTCTTTTGTGTTTTTTTTATTTCTTATCTGTTATAAGAACTTTTTCCTTGTTTCATACATAATTAATTAACACTAGCAATAAGTCAACTGTCTATCCTCCTCTCTGCTTCTCTTCCTATCAGTCTTTCTCCTCCTTTTTATCTCTCTACCTCCTCTCCTTTTCTCTCTCCTTCTTCTTTCTCTCCCTCTTCATCCTCTCTCTCTCCCTTTCTCTCTCCTTCTTCCTCCTGTCTTTCTCTCACTCTCTTAATCTCTCCTCCTATCCATCCTTATATCTCTCTCCCTTTCTTTCTCTCTCCTTCCTCTGCCTATCCTTCCTTTCAGGATCCTTTGCTAATTACGTAAATGCTGGCAGACCCTATTAATAGGTGACATGGACGACAGTATTATATGCCTGATGAAATGCATTATGACACGGAGTGAGCAAATGTAAATTTGTCACATAAAAAAGGAGACCATGCAGGCTTTTGTGGCGTCAGCGGAAAACCATGCCAACTGCCACAGAACTCAAGGACACCAGAGCCATCCGTCCTAAAGTGGGGCCCCTTACCCGAGCATGCCACGCGCGACGAGTGCTCCCGCCCTGATGCATGGTGGGTGTATTTTTTACCCCTCTCGCTCTCCCACTGACCAGTCATTTAGAGGATGGAGGCCGAAGACATCTATCAACTTTGTGATGGGTGCACACACACACACACACACGCACACAATCATCCTAACGCGTGTGCAGGCTTACAAAACACAGACACAAACACACCCACACACACACACACTGTGATGGGCCTGACACTGGAAGGCTGATTCACACCAAGCTGCCTACATCTCTCAACGTGGCAATAAGAGAAAAGAAATCACTCTCTGGCTGTGTGTGTGTGTCTAGTGATGGGCCTTGAAGGTCACTTACACACAAAACATGATTAAGTGACTGAGAGGACCGCTCCATCTTTCTCATTCTCTTCTCTCTCTTGTTTTTTTTCCGTGCACACCTTTCTCCACCTAATTCTACCTCTCCATACCAATCTGTCTTTCTCATTTACTCCATCTGTCTCCTCTCCTCTCATTTTCTCTCTCTCATTCTCTCTCTCTCTCTCTCTCTCTGTCTGGCCATCACTCGCTTCCTCCATCACTCCCAGTTTCTTGTTGTTTTCTTCGCTGAGTTACAGATGCCTCAGAGTCACCTTGAGCTCGGCCTCTATTGGATGGGAGCTACTCGTTCAGCAGGGGGGACAATATAGCCACCGACATAAATCAATAAGATCACCTACAGTGCCTGTGTGTGTGTGTGTTTCCTATGCATTGATGCCAAATTGCATATGTGTGTGTGTGTGTGTTTACTTAGGCATTTTACTTTATGTCAAATTATGTGTGTGATGCCCATTAACAAGTTATTTCATGTTCCACAACATTTTTTTTCAATAAGGTATTGCTAAAGCAAATGTGTGGTGTGTTCAGGGTATCATGTGCGAGGCTATGGGTGAGAGTGTGAGTGTAGGTGTGTGTTTGTGTGTGTGATGGACAGGACCCCCGTCATAAAGGAGACACGTGCTGGGCGTCTGGATGGTCCACACCCTGCTGGGTCCTCCAGGTAGCGAGTGCCTGGGAGAGGGGAGCGAGGCTTAAAGAAGAGATGAATCATGGCGCGCTCTGAAGGACTCATTTAAATGCAATCACCGTAAAGCTGAGAAATACGGCTGTGTTTGAAATATGTTCCCCATTTAGCACGCTGGGGGACTGAATGGGCCTGGTGACGACTTAATCGTCCCTCCTTCCTGCAAGTGTGTGCGTGTGTGTTAGTCTGTGTATGTGTGTGTGTGCGCGCCAGCTCTTTTGATGGTGATTATGAGTGTGTGTGTGTATGTGCATGTGCACGTGCATGTGTGTGTGAGACTGTCAGGACACCAACAGCTGGGCTTTGTAATAATGAGAGACTGTTTGTGTGCAGTGCTCATGAGCTAAATCAAGATACTCCAGGAAAATGTTCTTTATGGTCCCAATGAAAAGTGGATTATTGCAACGGTCTCTGTGCCCTCCTGCGTCTGTGTGTTTGTAAGAGAGAGAGGTAGGAGAGAGAGAGAGATGGAGAGAGAGAGGGACAGAGAGAGAGGTAAAGCAAAGATGGACAACGGTTTTCTGATTCTCTGTCATCCTGGACCATCGTACATTTTTTACTTCTCTTGTATTGGTCACATTTGAAGTGAAGTGTATGTGTGTGTGTGCGTGTGTCTGTGTGTGTCGGTGTCTTTGTGTGTGCGTGTGTATGTGTGTCTGTGTGTGTAGCTGTGTGCTTACAGTGAGGGAACTGGCAGGTTGGAGTTGGTGTTATGGCACTGGACCTTTCTCTCATTTCTCTCTGTTTCTGCTTGGTTTCTGCAGAAGTTTCCAGACGATACTGGAATTGTGGGGTGTATCAGTGATGGACAGGAGGAATACAGAACCCTGGTGGAGGACTTTATGCAATGGTGCAAACCAAACCACCTACAACTCAACACTGATAAGACCAAGGAGATGGTAGTGGATTTCTGGAGGTCTAAGCCCGCTCTGCTGCCAGTCACCATTGAGGGGGTCAATGTGGAGGTGGTAAACTCTTACAAGTATCTGGGGATATACCTGGACAATAAACTGGACTGGTCAGTCAACACTGAAGCACTCTACAAGAAAGGGCATAGCAGGCTGTACTTCCTGAGGAGGCTGCGGTCCTTCAATGTCTGCAGTAAGCTCCTCTGGATGTTTTACCAGTCTGTTGTCTAGATGTTAGTCCACTTCTATGCTGTGGTATGCTGGGGAGGAAGCACTAAGAAGAGGGAGGCTGGGCGACTGGACCGGCTGATAAGGAAAGCTGGCTCTGTTGTGGGAACTGAACTGGATGGCATCACTTCAATATCAGACAAAACTGAACTGAACAAACTGATCAACAGTTGACGCACCTTTTGGGCCGATAGAATAGGCTATATAGCCTACATAATTTAATCATTTTGGCCAACGACCGGCCCAAAGGAAGGATGCGGCCCATTGGTTACATTTCCATATTGACACTCGACTGATCCAATAGCAGCTCACGTCAGGCCCCACCCCTCCCATTTTGGCTCAGAGCCAGGATTCTGTGAGCGCATCAAAGGTTAATCGAAGTTGCCTACACGAAATTGCGGCAGGTGCCAGTAGTGACAATTGTGCAAAAGTAACACCAATGTAGAAGCTTCAAGTAGGCTAGCATATGTCAGCAACATGTTGAAGTTTGTTGAGTTTGAACGAGGATGTAAGCAAGCATACAGAGCAGAGGGACAGTGAGCAGGTGGTGGAGAGTGTAGAGAGCCTAGTTGAGGCTACATGATACTCAGTGGTGGAGCAGGTAGGCTATGTGTGACATGCCATGCTGACGATGATGATTCTGATGACTTATTAATTGCGATAATGTAATGATATTGTAATGATAACATAGGCCGTGGTGTGATTATAATAACAAATAGCGTGACTTAAATTTTCTAAATTAATGATTTGCAAACCCGGACAGCAAAAGAGTGTCAAATCGATGTTAATTGTTGGTCAGATTCATCAGTTTCAGTCAGACGCCCAAAATTCAACATCGATGGCATGAGTGGTGGTTGGTCTCTCAAAGTAGAGCGTCGAAAGGGTTCTATCTTGGAAGGGTTATCATGGTAAAGATGGGCTAAAAGACTGTAGACTGACGGAAATGTAGGCTACAAAACATCAAGTCATATTCATGCAAGAGCCAACTAAGCTATATAAAACTGTACGATAGGCTACTGGAAGACATTAAAGGAGAATTCCGGTGTGATATTGACCTAAAGTGTGTTTAAAAAACATGATACCGAGTGTGAACGTACTGTATGTCTCATAGCTCACCTCGGCTTGTCCCCTGCACTCAGAAATCTGGTGCTAGTTAGCCAATGCTACCAACAGTGTTTCGTTGTGCTGCCTCGGGCATCGGCCTAGCCATGCAAATAAATCACTGTTTTACACCATTTACGAGGCTCAAAGTAGTTCCATACTTCATTGGTAGACTTCCGAGGGCCTTGACATTTAAAACGAGACATGGAGTACTTTGATAAAGCACTGGTAGTTTATTTACAAGACGATTTATACAGACAGTACCTTAAGGAATTTTACCGTTCGACGCCATCTTGAATTTAGTCACAATAAGTCAAGCGACGAGTACGAACGAACAGGTATGATAAGGGATCAGATTCCAAAAATAATTCTGTGGAAATCCATGGATTCCAGTTGGGGCTACTGGAAGCAACTGAATCCATGCATTTCCACTGAATTATGTTTGGAATCTGAGCCAGACTAACCATGGACCTCATAGTTGCAAAATGCAAGGGAACATGAATCAGCATATTATTTGCACAAACAATGACGGACAGTAGCTCTTCAACTTGGCCCGTTAAAATGTGTATGAACAGTCTAGCAACGCATTTCATGAAGGCCCTTTTGGACATGTCAGTTATTTGCACCACTGGGTAAAACGGCATTTTGATTTAGACTACTGGTATTTAATTTGTGCATTGACAATAAAGCTGAATATCATATGAACTTGATGACTAAACTTATGCATATGTAGAAGAAGAAACATTCACAAAAATCCATGACATGACCTCTCTTCTTGATAGCTGTTGAAAACTGCATGGAACTGACAGGGATTGTTTTGTTTAATAATAAATAAATAAATACATTATGCTGCTACCTTCTGCTTTTCCCAAATACAAGCCTACAGGTGTACCTTTCATCAGTCCAGTTGCAATGGATGGACTGTGATGAACTGCCCTACTTGTGATTGTTTAGATATTTTAAAGGTTTTATAACAATGCTACAAATTTTTTGGCAAGTGCTACAAATCTATTCACCTTTGCAGTGCCAGTAGGCTACTTTGTGTGCGGCCCGCAAACACACATTCCAAACAAGCATACACAAAAGTTTCAAGAGGAATGGATGTACAGGACTGAGCGGCGGTCATATGTTGTACCGCTATGCGGTACATCTAGTTATTATTATTATTATCATACTTAAAATAGTCTTTCAGCTGATGTTAAAATCATTTCCATTGAAAAGAAATAATAACTATTTTCCAAGACTTGATCTACAGACATTTACAACAGTTTTAAAAATTCTACACAGTTAGATCTGATGAGACAGAAACTGAAATGGGATCAATCCATTTTCAGAGGAACATGAGTTAATTTGCATATCTACAGCAGGCAAAGCAATGCCAGAAGTCTATGGCGAGTTGTTTATATGTTATTTTAAGAGCGCATTGTCAACAGTCATATTGGCGGGTGCACAACGCACCATCCTTCTATCATCCATGAACGCACACCAGTGCATGTCCATGCAAAACATTACAAATTGCATGATTACAATGGGAAACATAATTAGAATAAAGATATTACGAAATACTGTACATCTCATGATGAGTAGTTATTCACCATCATTTGCAATTTGGTAATGACGGTTAAAAGTGATAGGGGAGAGGCGAGAGACACGTATGGAACACAGCTGAAGATGCACTGTCATGAGATATAAGCAACTCCTCTGCAGGATAAATGTTTTTTTATTCAGTCATTTGAGCAATATTAGGGTAAGTGTTGCTTTTTCCAGCCTATATTTTCGATGGTAACCCATTGTCAGTCAATAGTGAAAGTAACTGCATATAACTGTCTTGTCGTTGACTGACACCATGGTGAAGTTAGTTTCACTTTGCCAATGAGTTCAAATAATAGAGTGCAAATGTGTAAAGGCTATACTAGGTTTTAGTAAAGCATGGTTTAGTGGAATGACTATTCCATACGGTCTCGCAAGCAGCCTCCTTCAAATGCGCCGTTGAATGTCAAAATACCGATGCATTTATTTGACTTTGCGCCGGTAAAGGGAATGGCAGATGTCATTCTCATTGGTTTAAATGGTGTTATACGCCCCAAACACACCCAAGACAGATTAAAAAACCTAGGAACACCTTGTTGCGCCATGCGCTCGACGTTTGATAACGAAAACCCTACCAATGTGGACTGGACATCCTACTAAATTTGAATAAGCTTTTGACGTGTGACGATGCGCTTTAGAATGTCATGATAGGGCCCTAAGTCTCAACTTTTGCAGACATTGCTGCTGCTATTCATAGTATGATCTGTAAAGAGGCAAAGCAGAGGCAGATCAATTTTTAGATAAAATTAGATTAGATTTAACGGTACGAAATGCAGTTTGCGTCTAACCAGAAGTGCAAAAAGCAGAAAAGTGCAATGTGATATACACAGTATATAGGCAGGTGGTGCATAGACAGGACAAGAAATATATTGCAGTGTAGACAGTAGTATAAAGTTGTTTTGCAGAAGGTGGTTTAGAGTAGCATAAATTAAATATAAATATGTGCAGTGTATTAGCAGTTACCTTAATAATATGAATATGAACAATGTATGAACAACATGTACAGGTATGTGCAATGTAGTGGCAGTACCATTATAGAAGTAGTAAGAACAATATAGTTATATGCAGTGTATTAACAGAATATATTACAGAAAAACTGAATAAATATGGATATTTAGTATGAACCATATAGACAGATATGTACAGTATGTACAACTATGTGCAGTGTGGTAACAGTACCATTGTAGTGCAGAAACAGTAACATTACAATATTAATAATAATAAGTGTATGTGCAGGATGAAAAGCAGTAGAATATGGCTATGTACAGTATAAGTGTAATTACAGTATGTACATTTGTAAATAAATATACACTATGGGTGAAATAGGGTAGTGCAGTTGTGTGTGTGGGGGGCGGGGGGGGGGGGGGGGGGGCTAGGGGATGTCCGCCTCCTTGTTGTCCCTGTCAAGGTTGCCATGGTCGTGGACACCTCAACAGGCACAGGCAAGGAGGCATCAGGCGGGGGCGGGGCAGGCGGTGAGGGGGGCTTAGTTTGTTGGATGTCGCCGGGATGCAGAGCTAGAGTTCAGTAGGGTGACAGCCGCAGGAAAGAAGCTTCCTCTGAACCTGCTGGTCTGTGAACAGTCTGTGGTTGGGGTGAGAACAGCATTTTATGATGCGCGCCTTACGCAAGCATCGCTTGCCCTGGATGGCCTCGATGGAGGGGAGTGAGGAACCGGTGATGCGTTGGGCAGTTTTCACCACCCTCTGCAGTGCTTTCCGGTCGTGGGCAGAGCAGTTGCCATACCAAACTGTGACACAGTTGGTGAGGATGCTCTAGATGTTGCAGAGACAGATGTACCTCAGTAAGAAGAGACGCTGGTGAGCCTTTTTGATCAGGGTAGAGGTGTTGAGGGTCCAAGAGAGGTCCTCAGAGATGTGGACACCCAGAAACTTGAAGCTGGTGACACGCTCCACCTCAGTCCTGTTGATGAGAATGGGTGTGTGCGTGCTAGCTTTAGACTTCCTGAAGTCCACAATGAGCTCTTTGGTGTTTTTGGTGTTGAGAGCCAGGTTGTTATCAGTGCACCACAATGTTAGGTGCTTGACCTCCTCCCTGTAGGCCGTCTCATCGTTGTTATTGATGAGCCCAATCACCGTAGTGTCATCTGCAAACTGAGTTCACTGAGATAGACTTCTCTGCATAGTCTATCTGCCTCTACACCTCCCCTACACTTCCATGACCTCTGACTGTACTGGCTGTCCACTGGCCCACTGTGTTACTGCTTACACAATATACACTGTTCACTCACTATATTAGCCCACTTGCACTAACTTCATACTTAACCAATGGCTGATACCCTATTACATCAAACCTTAATACGTCAAACCTATCCTTGCACTGCTGCTATAATTCTTATGTTACATTTTTCATTTTTTTGCGTATATTGCCCATATAATTATACTATAACTGTTTTATTACAATGCTTATATTACTATGCTTATGCTTCTTATACTAATATGCTTACTTTTGTACTTACCCTTACATTGTTCAGATTTAATGCTGGTCTCTTATGTTTTCCATATTTATTGCTGGTCTCTAGACTTAATCTCTGCACTGTTGGACTTATTTGCACTACCATGACACACACCTCATAGAGCACCTTACCACTGCATACTGAAACACAGGGTCAGTACCTGCCCTGTCACTGCAAGTGCCTCATGCTTTTACATCCTTAGTACATTCATGTTGATCCTTGATTTAGTATCTTTTACTGCCCTTATTAATCATGTGGATTTGTTATTTCTTTTTATCATCCTGTTTACGTTGTAGTGTATGTTGTGTGTGATGTCTTGAGCTACTGGAACCTTGAATTTCCCCTTGGAGATCAATAAAGTATATATATATATATATATATATAAAGTATATATCTATCTATCTGGTGTCTTTCTCTCTGTGTGTGTGGTATGTGTGTGTCTGTGTGCGTGTGTGTGTGCGTGTGTGTGTGTGTTCATCATTTCCTTCTGTTTCTGCTTGGTATCTTTGTGGTTCTTGTTCATCGTTTCCACATGTTCTCTGTGATGTGAACAGATAAACTGTTCACATATTCATCAGCTTGTTCAATGATCATGATGGACACCTTTGTTCCATGATCACCAATTACTCTCACATGTGTAGATTATAATACACTACGATGCTATAGAGTGCCTCTGCAATTCCTTTCAGAAATGTTACACATTACTATGGGCTGTCCCTCTAGTGGCTAAACGCATGCACATCCTCAAGGTAAGCATTTTGCTGACCTAAGGTCTCTCTTCTCAGTAGCCCCTGTAGATGACAGACAGAGATTAGGGTGGTGAGGTTTCATCAATGCAGTGAGACTAAGTTTCTGGATAACCGAATCCTGACTGACAGGGAAACTACACTGGCCACATTACTGAAGCGTTCCATTCACAAACAATTAGCTTCTGCTATAATCAGTGGAACTGGCTTGGCTACACTAGAAGTGATAGCGGCGCGAACGCTAAACAAAATTAAACCTAGTCTTCTAAAACTATTTTACATGCAAACAGAGCGCTTCAGTTGCGGACCGGTGTAGCCCAGGTCTAAGAACAGCGCTTCTATAGACGCTTTCAATCTGTTCCTAGGGGATTTGCAGTTGAAATGTTTAAAACCAGTGTGGATATTTTTAAATAAAAATGACTCAGACCTTAGTGTAATGCTCTACAAAATGTTGACATTTTGCTTGTCCCCAAGTTATCATTAGCTCAGTGTTGCTTTCTACTGAAATGCCTTGATTGTTTATACAGTTGAAAGGGTCTATAAACTATAGAGTAACTATAAAGTATTAACACTTTGAATGCCGCACTGTTTTAGGAAGCTTTGGCCTAGAGCAGTGGTTCCCAAACTTTTAACAGGCATGTACCCCCTGAGACATTATGATCTTCCGGAGTACCCCCAACACCACCAATTGTTAACAAGTTTTTTTTTAATCGTTTTATTAATATTTTTTTTTTTTATCAATTTTGTCGAGAATAGTGAATAGGGTCATAAACATATGATACAAATCTCATCAATAGTCAACATATGATAGGCCTACAAATGTGCTGAATATAATGATTTTAAATAGATCTGCACCTAATCACAATCGTCTTGTTGAATGCAGTGATCTTATCTGCTAGGTGCTTGTCTTTGCCTTGTAACTGGAGATTTAACTTTCCAAATATATCGCTAGGCCAGCTTCGTGAAGAAATGTTCATTAGTGAACGTGCTTGCAGATTCAAAAGCTCTTCCTCCAAGAAGAGGCGACTCGGAGCTCAAACACGACAGCACTTTACCTCGGGAAAGCCACCTTGCCTCGCTGTGAAACAGTACAGCCTTTTGGTCAGCTCCCATCTCCTCTCAAAGTGCGAGAATAGACACGCTTTTAAGGGCCGGGTCTTGATGAAATTCACCACTCTCACAACCTCGTTCAAAATCTCATTCAGGTCGGGACTAACTAAGCTGCCTTGACACGAACGCTTTTCTATGAATAACACAGTGCGTCCATTGCGCATCGGGTGCTACCTGGGCCTAGATAAAAAAAAATGTTTTTAAAAAACTCCTGTTTTCACGTCAGTTCGCGCCCCACCTGGCATGTCTCCGCGACCCACAGTTTGAGAAACCCGGTTTTACCCTCTCTGTCTCCACTCTCGAATATTTTGTTAATGCGGAGAAAATACGTTTTTAATGCGCAGTGCAAATGCGGAAGTAAGTTACCAACGTGGGATAGAGAAAACGTTTGAAAAGGCATATGACTTGCCTTGAGATCTTTTTTCGCGAACCCCCTGAAATCAGTCCACGTACTGTACCCCAGTTTGACAACCGTGGACCTAGAGTGCCAGCAATCTAGATCATTGTGTGCCACAGCTTGTTTGAAAGGTGAGACTTAAAGCTCTCAGTGGGTACAAACCGTTTATTTGTACATGCCTCTGTTCCTGAGAAATCCCAAGCTAAACAGTGGCTAGTTTTCATTTCCTAGAAATGGATATAGCGTTGCAGTGACTTCTTGTAAGCACTACATTGTGACACCAAGAAGGTGTTTCAATTGTTTAAGAGACGGTTTATTCCAATGTTCCATTAAACTTAAAGTTTCTTCCAGTTTCCAAAGTTCATCATCATATCATAAAATGTCCATTTCCAAGTTTCCAAAACAAAAATACCGTTCAGAAAACTACATAAATAAATATGCTACATTGAAAAACTGTTTCCTGCTGGCGTCTCTCTGTCCCTTTCCAAAAGCCTCATGCTCCATGTGAGCTCTTTGTTCCAAAAAAAAAGAAAACGCTGGCTGATCATTCACCTGGGCCAATTAAGCCAGGTGCCCAGGTGAATCACCAGCCAGGCTACCAAATCCAATGTGCAGGGACAAATTATGCCAGCAGGTGTCACACTTCCAAAAACATACATCAACAAACCCAACTGTCAGGCCAAAAAGAAAATACCAAAACAAAACCCAAGAATGGCTCCTACACATCACCCCCCTTATTGCTACTGGCTAAGGACAGGTACAATAACAAACCAAATAAAATCTGGAGCCATGTATACACAAGTCAATTCAATCATCATTCACATCAGTCATATCATATCACATCACATTTTTTGTGATCATTTCAATGTTCAGTCCATAGAGTCCATTTGCCATTGAAGGCATTGCTCATTCAAGAGCCCATCAGTGGTGTATGTTGTGCATAGTGTCTGTGTATGGATACGACGCTCATGTGTGCACGAATGGATCTTCGGAGGTCCATGGTCCATGTGCGCATGTGAAGTCTGGAACCATCAGTGTAACACAAAGCATCATCCTCATCATCATCAAAGCAATCATCGTTTCACTCAAAGCATTAATTCAACACAGTCATACCACAGTCATATTTATATGTCATTCTCCAACAACAAACAGACCTTTGTAATTGGTCTCTCTAAGACACTTGTTTGAGTTTTCAGTGTTACACTACGTACCAACCCCTTTGAATCTTTTTTTGTGTCGATAACCCTCCCCAACATCCAAGATGCCCTAGGGGCAGTAGGGTCAGCAATTAAAACAACATCATGTAATTGCGTTTCATTCTCAACCACTTTTGTCTTTCTTGTAAGGTTGGAAGATATTCCCTAACCCATCGTTTCCAGAATGTATCGGCCAAGTATTGTACTTGCTTCCATCTGCGTTTACTGTACGTGTCTGATTTCTGGAACAAACCAGGAGATAGTGTGGGCTGACCTTTAAGGAGTAAAAGGTGGTTAGGGGTCAAGGGTTCAAGGTCACCAGGACTATCAGAGATGGTGGTAAGTGGGCGACTATTAATGATTGCTTCTACTTTACAAAGGAAAGTATGAAGGGACTCGTCATCTAGTGTTTGGTCTTTGGTTACGGCCAGGAGTGTTTGCTTCACTTGCTTGATTAATCTTTCCCGTACCCCTCCATGATGCGAGGCGGCAGGTGGGTTGTAGATCCATTCTATGCCCCTTTGCTGTAGAGCTACTTGTAGTTTGTGACTTTTGTTCCATGCATTCTTTTACTGCATTTCTGAGCTCACGGTCAGCTGATACCAGATTTGTTCCATTATCCGATCTGATCTGTTGTACCTGACCTCTTCTGCTCACAAACCTACGAATTGCATTGATGCATGAGTCAGTGTCAAGTGAATTGGCTACTTCTACATGCACTGCTCTGGTGGTGAGGCATGTGAAAAGAGCACCATACCTTTTTACTTCGCTTCATCCCTTTTTTGGGCCAACATTATTGGGCCATATACAAAGTAATCTGCACCAACGTAGGTAAAGGGTGGTGAATCAGGTGTCACTCTCTCTTTTGGCAGGTCTGCCATCTTTTGCTCTCCTAAGAGTGCATGTTGTCTTCTGCAGAACACACACTCGGATCGGATCTTTCTGGCCAGAGCATTTGCTGCTGGTATCCAGTATTGCTGTCTTAATTTGGCCAACATGTGATTCCTTCCACAGTGCCCTAGTTGTTCATGTATGTGTCTTAGAACAAGTTTGGAAATGAGGTGGTGTTTGGGAAGAATCACAGGGTGTTTTCGAGTTTCTGGGATAGCCATTCTGCTCAGTCTCCCTCCAGTATGGAGAAGTCCATCCTGCATGAAAGGGTCCAGCTTGCAAATTGTGCTATGCTGACTAACATGTGTGTTGCCTTTCTGCAATGTTTCCATTTCCGTTGGGTAACTTTCTCTCTGAGCAGATTGAAAGAGAGCATGTTCTGCAGCCTTTAGCTCATCCAAGGTAAGTTGTGCGTTCATACATTTTGTTCCAATTGTCATTTTTTCCTTCCTTTTCCGTGGTTTCTTGTCATCAGAATCAACATTCAGCATCTCCTTTCTTTTTTGACTTAGGTTCAAGAGCACCGTTTTCAGTCTCAGCATCCATGCCACTGTTCTTATTAGCTTACTCCAATTTGAATGGTACTGTATGAAGTTGTGGGTTGGGTTCTGGTTGGTTGTGGTTGCCATGACAACAACATCCCTCTTCACTTCAACATCACCATCAAATGTCTGTGTGTCAATGTCAGACGTTGGCCATTCAGAATTTTGCTTCTTAAGAAAGTGTGGGCCACTAAGCCATGTGGTGGACTGAGTGAGTGCATTGGCTTTACACCCACGAGATGCACAGTCTGCTGGGTTAAGTTTTGTCTCAATGTGTCTCCACTGTTTGACTTCAGTTATTTCTCTTATTGTGTGCATCCTATTGGCCACAAATGTTTTGTACCTTTTACTTTCATTTCTTCATTTGTACCTTTTACTTTCATATATTTTAGCACTGCCGTGCTATCGGTCCAGAAGACTGAACTTTACAGAGTCAGCTGCAACTCTGTTCTGAGAAGCTTATCTACTCTAACTGCGAGCATTGCTGCAGTAAGTTCCAGTCTCGGCATGGTCATTTGCTTCAGGGGTGTTACACGTGACTTCCCCATTACAAAGGAGACGTGTACCTCCTGTTCTGCATTCTCAAGACGGAGCAGGGCTCTCAAGTTTTGAAGTTTGCAAGGAGTGAGACTTTGTTTCTCAGGGGGGAGGGGGCGTGACATTGGCACAGTGCCATGCCCCCTTCCCCCCTGATCGAAGTACATGAAAGTCCTACGTCTGCTTGAACTACTCGTGGCGCCATGCCCCCTCCCCCGATCAACAGACCCACCCTCCCCATGTCCCATCGACCAAGCTTCAAGAGAGAGCACAAATTCCATTATTTCAAACACACTGTTTTATTTATTCTAGAACCCTATAATAAATAATAATAAATAATAATAACATAAATTATAATAATAATTTCACCCAAATAGGCCCTTTGAACAGCAGTGGCTCATTCTGCTCTAAACAAACTGAAAACAACCAAATGAGAAAAAACACATTTAGCCCCAAAATGGTCTCTTGAACAGTGGTGGTTCTGTCCGTGTGTGTGTGTGTGTGTGTTTATGAGTGATGTTGTGGCAGATTTTCACAGTCATGAGGGTCATGGGTCGGTAGGTAGGTCAATATTTTTTTTTTCAAGATTCAAAGTAAAAAAAAAAAGTACAATTTTGGTCATGGTGATTACGTAGGTATGAATTTAAACAAATGTGCATATTGTGACGTAACTGACTGGGTCCTCAACCCGTGCCTTCAGGCGCATCACTGCAAACCTCAATCTGATGCAGGTTATGTACAGTAGACCAGCCTTTCTCAAACTTCTTTGACCTGAGGCCCAGTCATGGCAGATTTTGGGGTCATAGGGCTCATCTACACGTATCCAACCCCACGTCATTATTATGCCTATATTGTTATACATGCACTTTCACTTCAATGTTTTGTGACATGCACATCAGAGGACTGCTTTACTAATGTAAGATATAATTAGTTTCATTGCTTTTGCATGGTTGCATGATGCTTGCATAAGAAAAGAAATACTTCTCAAAACAGCAACAATTATATGGGTGCTATTGTTTTGGGATGTTTCCCTCATGCAAGCATCATACATTGGTAGGAAATGGAGAAAAAAAAAACATGTTTTTAATGAAGTTTAATTTGAATGCCTGAATGTAAGGATTCAGGAAACACAATACCAGCTTTTTTGGCGAGCAGATAGGCGTAAATCACTGATCTGTTGATCTTTAACAGATAGAAAGAAGGCTACAATAGCTTTTGGCCACGTTATATTCAAGTTTGACTCAATACTCAGTGCTATACAGTGTATTATACAGTCTCTGCTCTGTTTCTATGGAAGTTCCAAAAATCAACGTTGTTCTGATAAGTATCGTTAAACAATTAAATAGCATTCAACAGGTTGAAGTGGAGCTTTGATACCAACGTTATCGATTAGTTTCAGTTTCTCTCGCGCAGACGCCTGCATTGAATGAACGCTCATAACACCACTTTATTGTATGGCTCCATGTTTAATGACATCGATAGCATAAACGTTTGTTTTCTTTTTTTGTCGGTCCGCGGTATCTTGATCAACTGTGCAGCAAATTATCAGACGAAGCACCGGGCCTAATTTCACTCTACGACTCCGCGGACCAGCAGTCTCCACGTTGCGGACCCACATCAAAACAAAACTATTTCCTGATTGGTTGAGAAAACCTATTTTCTGATTGGCCGATAGGTTAGTAACTGAACAGCAGCTCTCTGAGCTGAATGAGCGCACAGACAGCAACATTGTGTATTTACGTTTGTAAAATATAGCGCTTAGAAATATCTGTGCGGGCAAGTTAATAATTTCTCGGAGTGAGAAATGCCATGTGTGGCGTGTGAGCGTGTGAAGTTATTGAAATGCGTGTGTCTCACGCTCAATGCGTGAGACTTGAGAGGTCTGAGACGGAGGTAGGAGACACAACCATATCCTCTTTCTGATGCATCACTGAAGTGGTGTAATTGTGCAGATGTTACCTGACCGAAGTGCACAGGCTTCAAGCACCTGGTGACTGCAAGCTCTCCAATGTGTCTCAGTCCAGTCAGCCACTCCTGCCACATCTGCACATGGTGCTCTGGTAGGTCTTTATCCCAGGCATGGTTTTGTTTGCACAGGTCCTGCAGGATATTTTTAGCTGTAAGGACAAATGGACAGATGAGGCCAAGAGGATCATACACAGATGCGATTACAGACAATATACCTCTTCTTGTGCATGGCTGATTCTTTAGGCTCACTGCAAAGGTAAGTTCATCCTTTTCCACACACCACTGAATCCCAAGACTTCTCTCCACAGGCAATTCACTTTTTTCCAGGTCAAGATCTTTCACTTGTTGTGCTCTGTCTGCCTGTGGGATGGACATAAGAACATTTCAGTTATTGCATATCCATTTGTGCAAGCGGAAGCCTCCCATTGCACATGCAGTTTCTAGCTCCTTGTACGACATTGCATCGTTCTTGGTTGCCACTGATTTTAAGCAGTCATCGACATAAAAAATTGGACTTAATTGTCTCCATTGCTTTCACAGAGAAGAGATCTTTAAAGTCCTCTGCTGTCTGTCTGAGTGCGAAGCTGGCACAGCTTGGTGAAGATGTTGCACCAAATATGTGCACGGTCATTCTATACTGTCTACTATTCTAGTGGTTGACTTGTGCCACCGTTTGGCCACCAGAGAAAGCGTAAGAAGTTGACATGTTTCTCAGCTACCCTCACCTGGTGGAACATGCTTGCTATGTCCGCCATTAATGCAAGTGGCTCTTGGCGGAAGCGCAGAAGAACACCCACCAGGTTACTAGTGAGGTTTGGGCCTTGAATGAGAACACTGTTCAAAGATGTTCCTTGAAATGATGCTGAGCAGTCGAAAACTACACGCAAAGTGCCCTTTTTTGGGTGATGTACAGCATGGTGTGGAAGAAACCAGACTGTTCCACTTTCCTTGTTCAGCTCGTCATCTGGCACCATTTCTGCATAGCCACTTTCAATCACACCCTGTAGGAAGGCTGTGTATTCTGCATGATATTCTGCATCTCTTTCTAATTTTCTTTTCAGGGAAAGAACGCATTGCTGTGCCTGCTGGTAATTGTTTGGCATGTTTACATTCTCCTCCTTCAAGGGTAAAGGTAAGTAATAATGACCATTTTTCCATTGTTTTGATTTTTCCATAATCGACATGAATTGTTTGTCTGCTATTGACATTTCTGTTTTCTCGTCAGATTCTTTTTCTGGGAAATCATGATGGTATTGTTTTACCAACAACTCATTCAAGTTGGCCACTGAAATGCGATTTACTACCGCTGCACATGCATGGCTGCCTTTGAGGTCACATGTGCTTTCTTGCATGAGTCCATTGAGGACCTAGCCTAGGGGGGTCTTAACAGCATACGGCCAACTACCTCTGCTGTTGATTACTTTCCAGGGTTCCATGAGTTTGGCAGTATTTGTTCCAATTAACAATTCTATTTCAGCATCCAGTTGTGGCAGTTTGACTTCTTGTAAGTATGTCCATTTCTGTACTTACTCCTGTTTGGGTATGTGGTGTTTCGACACTGGCAATTTTGGTTGTGTGTAAACGTCGGGGAGCTTGTGAAACTTGTGATCCTCCATACTGCTGACCTCCAGGCCATTGACTACACTGCTGCTGACTGCCTTCTCCTGTCCCATTGTTCGCAGTAGAATTGTGCAGTTTTTTCCACAGGTGTCTTTATTTTCAGGGAATCAGTGCAGAACGTGGAGGAGCTTTCATGAAATATGTGCTGATTCGACCCAAAGCCGCAACCATCAAACCATCATGCAATGAAAGGGGGACTTACTCTTAGTGTACAAAATGATCATCAACCAAGATAGCTCGACCATTTTAGCTCCTACAAGCTAACAGTGTTAAACAACTGGACCCTCATAATGCCTACAAGCCTTTAACAGTGTTTAACAACTCGACCCTCATAACGCCTACAAGCCTTTAACAGTGTTTAACAACTCAACCCTCATAACTCCTACAAGACTTTAACAGTGTTTAACAACTCGACTAGGGTTGCCAACCTCCCCGAATTGTCCGGAACATCCCGTATTTTGGGTGACTTTGATTTGTCCCGTCAAGGACAGCTCCAGTCCCGAATTTCAATCAAAGCCTCATAGGCCTTGTCTAGTTGTCAATGGCCAATAGTAGGCTACTGTAAACGCACCTGGAAGTGTCCAGTGCCGCTGCTACCACAACGCGCATCTCGCACTGTGCTTAGGGCACCAAGGGACAGATCCGCTCAGGGAGCACCACAATTTAGCCAGAGTAGCTTTACTGCAAACGTCTTTTCACTCTTCTTAGAGAATCTATCTATCTATCTATCTATAAAGCAAGAAGTGTCTGTGTGTGTGTCTGTGGCACTCGCTGACCGTTTGTCAGACTGACCTAAGATTTCGTATGTGGCTGGCGCGTGGCACAAAGGTGTGCACTCTCGATTTTGAAGATTTTTGAATGCATATTTCAAAATATGCTTATTTACGTAGGACGTTTATCGCTGCACTGCACTGTTTCCAAGGGGACCAGTTTCAGGGGAGCTCCACCCTGTGGATCGTGTACTGACAGTAGCTAGGTCCAGAGAACGGGCTCTGCTAGGTCTCACTTTGATGATACTCAGTCGCAATTTAAACGGATTACTCGGGAACCGCTTGTGGGTTAAGATGCAAGATGATTATCATGTCTGACCTCAACAATAAAGACTCCCTGTATGCAGTTTGCTTGCATAAAATGATTACTTGCAACAACACGCCAACAAACACGGGTATGTAGTGACCACTTGAATAGCCCAGGCTACTTTGGAGACTTTCAAGAGACTTTGACTAAAACGACTGCAAGGTCCCAAATTGAAACGAGCGATAGGCTAATGCCACATAGCTAACGTTAGACAAGTTACAGACTGAGCGACGGCACCTATCATGCCATCAAACACGGGTATGTAGTGACCACTCAAAATAAACGTATGTGCAAGCTTCGAATAGCATTAGGAAGTTATTCAGTAAGCTATACATTTAGCCTTAACTCAAAACAGTTGTCATTATGTCATTCTGATCTGTAGAAATGTCACATGCAGCCATGCCTAAATTTATTAGAGGCCACATTAATTATAGGCTAATATATTATTATATTCAGTATTCATTATTGAATGCTTAGCTGGAATGATGTTTCCCTATCATCCTATTTTTAAAGCAGGCATACCTGTGGGCATGTAGCCTAATTGAGCTACGGGTTTTCTTCAGGAATGGCATGTTTGAACGGGCACTGCACTAGTGTTTACAATGTCAAAATGTACCAACAACATCTTACATAAGGATGATACTTTTTGGGTCCTCTCTCAGTCTCCATTATGCAGCAGATCTAACTTGGAACGTTATCCTTGAATTTCCTATCTATCTACAGTATCTATCTATCTACTGTTTGTCATTGTTGATAATTGATTTATCCTTTTTATTATGAGAAACCTTTAAAAGGAAATCATGAGGACAACAAAAACAACGCTAGAGGAGATTGTGAAGTTATCTGGTTCCCACTACTGACCATTTATAAAATGAGGGCACTTTGACAGGCTGCATGCACTGTGTTTTGGACTGTGATAGAATATAATGAGTGGTCTTTGCATTTGTGTAATGGAATTGGTGAGTCTTGAAGTCTTCAATAATTCGTTTAAACTTAAACTAAGCATTTACGTGAAGCACATGATATGCCAATTGAAACACATTCCACTCAGATAGCTAGGTGGCTACCAGGTTCATAATTGCAAACAGTACATATCTAGCTAGCATCATGTCATTACATGCTTCTATTTCCAAAGGCATGAAGGTTGTTTATACCAACTTAATAGTATGCTTATCGTTGTTAATATTGTGCTATAAATGTGGCACAAACAATGTTAGAGTTTCTGGACTTGAATGGAGCTGGCAAAATCTTATGAATGCGTAGAAAATGTTCTTAAAGTGACAGTGCACCATTTTTAAATAAGTTAAACAGCATCAAATTGGTAGTATTTGGTAAATCAGTACATTTATATTTAAAAACAAAATTACTTTGTCATTATTATCTTTTTTTTTGGGGGGGGGGGGGGGGGGGCTGAAAGTGTCCCTCATTTGGGATTGAGAAAGTTGCCAACCCTAAACTCGACCCTCATAACTCCTACAAGCCTTTACATTGTCTAACAGTTATAGCTCCTACAAGCCTTTAACAGTGTTTAACAGTTATAGCTTCTATAAGACTTTAACAGTGTTAACAGTTAAAGCTCCTATAAGCCTTTAACAGTGTTTAACAGTTGCCATGCAACAAACAGTGTGCTTGGTGCAATAAAAGTGAAACTGCATTTTGAGAGTCTAACTGTACGTTCACACTGCCACCAATTTGAGCTCCAAAATGACCGACAACCAATTTAAAATAAGATGTACACAGTTGAGAGAGCTATCTACCATAGACTGTATGGTTCCTACGAAACATTTCTTCCATTTACTCCCAGTAACGAGGATGAGAGGTTAGTGTAAAACTTAATACTCGTTCAAGATCTATATGAGATATAGAGAATCAATAAAATGGTGACAGAAAAGTTTTTTTTAGGCTGAAACTGATTTTGTCTGGAATACCTCCTAGGTGCAAGCGGGCAAAACCAGGCTGCCAGAGCTTATTTTGCAGCTCAAGTCGGTGGCGGTGTGTACATGCAGTAAGGCATGATTTTATGTGTTTGAGCCTAATCATGATTTACTGGACTACAAATATGGCTTCTACTCATATGCAGCATTCGACAGCCCCAGCAGTTCTGTTTTGTTCAGTGGTCAAATTAAATATGTTTTTTTTCTTGCAGCCACTAGTTGTCATAGCTCAGAAAGGACATGGTAAAAAAAGTGTCAGACAGTTCTGTCAATCACTCAGACAAATGCTTTAGCTGCCAGCATGCCAGTCCAGTCTCCTCTTCTCTTTCCTTCTCCTCTCTTCTCTTCCCTTCTCTTCTCTTCTTTTCTCTTCCCTTCTCTTCTTTTTTCTTCTCTTCTCTCACATGCTCTCCCTCAGGAGCTCTTTTGGGCTTATCCATCAGTGGACATCCTGCAGCATCACCTTGGCAACAGGGGATAGGGGCTGTGCAGTGCATTGCCTCCCAGCCATCTCATGATGTCCATTTGGAGGTGAGCTCCTCTGCTGTGCAGGAACCTCCTGAATGGACCCATTTCCTCCTGCATAGCTAGGTTTGGAGTTTGTGGTTTGGAGTGTGTGGTTGGAGTTTGTGGTTTGGAGTGTTTGATTGGAGTGTGTGGTTGGAGTTTGTGGTTTGGAGTGTGTGGTTGGAGTTTGTGGTTGGAGTTTGTGGTTTGGAGTGTGTGGTTGGAGTTTGTGGTTTGGAGTGTGTGGTTTGGAGTTTGTGGTTGGAGTTTGTGGTTTGGAGTTTGTAGTTGGAGTTTGTGGTTGGAGTGTGTGGTGAGCTTAGAGGGGCTGTAGTGCTGTCTTTGCTCAGCGGTAAACTGCAGACCTCTGGCACCTGTAACAGGGCTGGCAATTACCTTTTTACCAGCCACTGACAGATAAATGGTCAACTTCACCAGCTACTTCATCATAAATCATCATTTTGTGTCTGAAATTGACCAGACACACTTTCATATTCCACCTGCATGGGGCTGGTACTCATTCCCATCCCTGGCCTGTAATGGCTTATTTCACAAATCAGTGCAAAAATATCATTAGGACAACTTGTGTAAATCTAGTATTGTTCCTGGCAACAACACTGAATCAGCCCTCTCTCTCTCTTTCTCTCTCTCATATTGTGTGAAAGAGGGAGCGGAGGAGAGTGTGCACTTGTCATCCTTCCCAGCTTTGAAATGTTGTTTGCAAACAACGCCTGACTGCTAAAAACTTAAAACAGAACAGAGTGCTACACAACAGAATTGAACCACACAACCACACAAGTGCCTGATTGTTGCCAACCAGCAAAAAGAGAGAGGGCAGTGACACACACACACACACACACACACACACACACACACACACACACACACTCCAAACGCTCAGTGGTCTGGCACAAGCCCAGGTGAACTAATGGAGATTAGGGTTGGTATGATAATATTTCAAATGAATGTGATGTCCCACTGATATGATTTCACACTCTCTCTAAGTTGAAGCCAAACTACCACTGTGATGTAGATGAGAACTTCTGTTTGTGTGTGTGTGTGTGTGTGGTTGGGTTGGTGGATGGCTGTGTCGGCAGGCGGTGGCAGGGAAAGAAAAAATGGGGGGAAAGTATTGATGTGTGTCTGTGCATGTATGAGAGAGAAAGGGCGAGTGTGTGTGTGTGTGTGTGTGAGTCTGTGTGTTTGTGTGTGTCTCCTGATGACAAAACATAGCTTCATGGGCGAATGTTTGGGTTGCCGTGCCAACAGACCTTGCTCTTCAGCGTGGGGCTTTGTCAGTGTGAGCCACCAAAAGCAGCGGGAAGGAATGTGGAGTGTGTGTGTGTGTGTGTTTGTGTGTGTCTGTGTTTGTGTGCATGTAATTCACAAATTAAACCTTTCCAAACCAGCCGTCCCTGATCCCCTGTGCAGGACAAAAAGTCATTTTGGAAGGACATTTTCTCCCGGGGTGAGTAAGTCTGGAGGTGATGATGTTTGTGTGTGTGTATGTGTTTGTGTGGTTGATCTGGTGTCATTGGCAACGTCAATACCTGCATTGATGCATGAGTTGCTAAAGGTGGTCTTGCTTTCAATTAGGGCTGGGCGATATGGCTGAAAACTGTATCACGATATAAGTATTTCATATCGGTCAATATTGATAATTATTGATTTTTTTAAAATCTATTTCAGATAAGGACCAGAAGGGGGAAAAAAGTTCATTTTAAACACTTTTATTTTGAACTTAACCTTCCTCTGATTTGAATCACCTCAGTTATCAATCAAAACAAACAGGGAAAAGAAATGGCAACACAATCATGAAAAACACTCAAATAAATAATTGTGCACATAAGTCTGCAGCACTGGTTGAAGCCTGGAAATATTGTAAACAAAGTAATTTGCTAGTTTATCATAGTAAGTCTACTGGTTAGACTGTTCAGTTTCCCTACGTGTGTTTAAGTTTCAAATGAATACTTTTTCTCCTTGGGACAGGCCCGTTTGAGTCTTGGAAGATACTTTTCCATTTGCATCGGGATTGAGTTGATTAGAATTTAGCAGTCAATTTGAATGCAACAGTTTTAAACAAATTTGTGCAGCGTGCTAATGATGCTAACCGGATTTAATAGCAATTCAGTCGTCTTGCACGATTGTGAATGTTTGGATTACATGCGCATGCTGAGGAGGGATGCACCTAGAGAGAGAGAGAGCGCGCACAGGGTAAGGACTCATTGAGAGTCTGTGTTGAGGTAGGCCTACTTCTATCGTCTACTCTGGTAGAGTTGCACATACTAGCTACAATGCAATATATATTTAGCCTATTTATTTATGGACAACGTAAGGCGGGAGGTGTGTTGCTTTAATTATCTATCGAACACATTTTTTATTGATATCGATTACATGTCTATTGCGATACATATCGCTATCGTTTTATCGCCCAGCCCGACTTTCAATATATAACGTGTGAGAGTTTGTGTCTGTGTTTGTGTGTGTGTGTGTGGGGGGGGGGTCACACACACATACACACAAACCATTTAACCAGCAGAAAAATGAAAAGTCTTTCTTGACAACATGGGGTCATTGGTTTCTGGACATTTGTGAGTTTGTGTGTGTGAGTCTCTGTGTGTGTGAGTGTGTGTGTGTGTGTTTGTTCTCAGCAGGATTTAGGCCTTCTGCATTGGGCGACACACACTATTAGTCTGTCCCTATGTGGGCATTAGAGTCTCTTTCTTTCTGCAGAGACAAACATCTCCCAGCCATGACCACACTGTCACATCCCCTTAAGATATGGCATTAGATGTCCTGCCTCTCTCTCTCCCCCTCCCCCCTCTCTCTTTCTCTCTCTCACTTTCTGCATGTTTGAGAGAGAGAGCAGGAAAATTGGAGACAGGAGAGCGTAGAACTGAAAAAATATAGTAATTTACAGCAAAAAGGCGTCTCCTAGCCTGGTTGACACAAACTAATTCTAAAAAGAGACAATTGTACTTGTACAATTGGGCATAACCAGCAGTGAAAATAAATTACAGTTGGTACATTAAACTCTTACCAAATCCTTTTGGAAGTACAGCAAACACATCTGTCTTGTAAATGAAGGTTTTACTACAGTTATTTCCTCAATTTCAAGAAAATACACACTTGTCACCCCAGCCCAGCCACTGGTTGTGTACCTCTGTCTGTCATCATATAATGCCCACCCCATGCTGGATAAGTGATTATGATTGGTTCCTGGGATTTGGGGATTCAGAAATGGTCTTGAATAATTGGGAAAGTGGCCTGACAGATCTGCCAGAGCAAATTGAAATGCGGCCTCTAATTCGTCTCGACTCCCAGGCTAAGTGTATTCCAAATGTGCTTCCCATTACTTAAACGTGCTCTAACCGATGTTGGTTTCTAAGCTATAAGATTTTTTGTCATATACTGCAAACATCACCTTACCACCTGCTAGCTGCCTGTGCCCTGAATACACTGTAAAAAAATGCGGTCTCTGTGGACAGCACAGGCTCCAACAGCAACAAAAACAACTTGGTCCAACCTGGACCATAAAAACATAACAAACTATTCAAGCAAATCACCGACGAGATGCGCATTTAGAGTTTCAATTGCACGGGAGTGAGGGCGAGGGAGTAGCGATATACTGTAGCGCTCTGTTTTGTTTGAACGTCAACAGAAGTGACGTTACCCAACATCGCTTAAAAAATTCATTAATTACGTTGTTCTTATGAGTTATGGTTGGTATATTTATGCTATTTTTTTTTTTATTACTGATAGTTGATATTGTATTGACATTATTGTTATCATTACTATCCTTAATGTAGTTCCACCAACTTTTTTTTATAACTGTTTATTGTTTATTTTAACTAATTGTTATATGTCGCTTTGGATAAAAGCATCTGATAATTATATTCTATATATTCTATATATTACCCAATGTGATCCAGTGACAGAGGGCAGTATGTAAGTTCTATATGATACCCAATGTGATCCAGTGAGAGAGGGCAGTATGTGAGTTCTACTGTATATGTTACCCAATGTGATCCAGTGACAGAGAGGGCATTTTGTAAGTTCTACTGTATATGTTACCCAGTGATCTCGGGGCTCTCACATGGCTGGCAAATAAACTTCTGCATTAAAGGTTCTCCGAAGTCATCAATCTGCATATTTCTGGTCAGGCTCCAGGGACTCATACTGATTAATCACAAACATGTTTTTGTCTGTTTGTTGGTTGGTTTGTTGTAGTTGCCTTTTCCCTCTGTTTTTATTATCATCCAATTCTACAATAACGTCAACACTGCCCTGGCATAAAAATGTCAAAAGGAAAAGCCGGACCCATTTACCCATTTTAATCTGGTGTGTCAGACATGAACAGACTAACCTTCCTGTAAGTACCTGGAAACAGCCCTGGAAAGTCAACAAATGAAGATGATGAGGTCTGTAAACAAACGAGTCATTCAGAGCCTGGAGCGTTTAGCTCAGATGGAATCTGTGAAACACACAACACTCTGAGGGCATTAGCAGGACAAATACAATGTTCTGTCAATTGTAGCCCATCCCAAGAGGACAACTCTTACCTTTCACAGTTAACACACATACAGTACACACTATTTAATTATGGCAAAGAAATAATTGTTGCTTGATTAGTGTTGTAGTCCCTGGAGGTTCTGAGGTGACTGACTTTGCTTAAACACACACTCACACAGAAAGAGACCTCTGTCCACCACTGTGCATGTTAATGAGAGGTGCAAGACTTATCGCTAATCAGATTATGCCCCTGTTTTGGTGGCAAGCTGTCATTTGTGATAAAGCACGTTTTGATGGGTGGGATAGAGGTCTGCTGTTTGCTTTGGACCTACAAATGCTTCAGTGTGTGGAACTGATAGTGTAATCCCGCATCCTCAAACTGACCTACATTCTCTCCTGTCTACTTCTGCAAGTTTCTGCGCAAGCTCTCTCTCTCTCCCTCTCTGTGTGTGTGAGAGAGAGGGAGCTAGAGAAAAGAGGTTGTTTGTGTATACAGAGTTCCTGTGTGTGTGTGAGAGAGAGAGAGAGAGTGGGAGAGAGCTAGAGAAAAGATGTTGTGTATACATAGTTCCTGTGTGTGTGAGAGAGAGAGAGTGGAAGAGAGCTAGAGAAAAGATGTTGTGTATACAGAGTTCATGTGTGTGTGTGAGAGAGAGAGAGAGTGGGAGAGAGCTAGAGAAAAGATGTTGTGTATACATAGTTCCTGTGTGTGTGTGTGTGAGAGAGAGAGAGAGTGGAAGAGAGGGAAAAGATGTTGTGTATACAGAGTTCATGTGTGTGTGTGAGAGAGCTAGGGAAAAGATGTTGTGTATACAGAGTTCATGTGTGTGTGTGTGCTTTCACGCTTTTTTGCGCTTTATGCAAAACTCTGTCGAACAAACAGGGATTGAAATGCCCCAAGGTTCCAGCCAATTTCACTTTCCACAGAGGCCATTTCAATTTGTCGTCTTGTGGTTGCTTTTCTCTCCATAAATTGATTTCATTTTGTTTTTTTCCCTCCCATTTAGGATGGATGAAATACAGCAGATACAGTATATTAAATGAAGTTATTTTGTTTGTGGTTTATGCCCCCTCCCTCTTTCACCCCCCACCCCCTCCCCCTGCACCCACCCACACACACACACACACATCAGTGACTGCAGACATGACTGGTCAGGTAAAAACAAATACTGTAGGACGTGACCACTCCATGGAGTAAGATCCTAATAGTTAGCAATGAAATGGGACTTGGAGGAGGACTGCGACAGGCTGAGTAACTCTTTTAGGAGGCTTGGAGGAGGACTGCGACAGGCTGAGTAACTCTTTTAGGAGGCTTGCTTCTCTGGAGGTGATTGGCAGGGTGATGTGGAGGCGTTTGGTTGCGACTGCAGACTAGTGTGAAGTTGCATCATCCACAGTGGAGGTTGCTGAATTCTCCGATTGTGATGGAGCTGGGGAGGTGCTGTGGTGGCATAGTTTCGTCTGTGCTGTCGGCAGGAGACTGGCACGGTGTAGAGAGAGCAGGCTAATTTAGCCCCGGTTCTTCAGAGGAGCGATAGTGGAGGTAGAACTGGGAGACGTTGATTTGGCCTCTCCTGCACTACCGTAGTGAGCTTGGAGTGGAGTACTTTGCTGAACTTTCAGCCTCAGCTCAATTCTGTGTAATGTTTTCAGTTGTTTGTTAACAAAATCAACATTTACCATTAATAAATGTGACCTCACTCACTCCTTGATTGGCATGATGGCAGCGAGGAGAAAAGCCAAGTGAGTTGTTCAAAACCTTTCTTTTAGTGAACACTGTGTACACGAACATTTCATGTTATGTCGAGCCTTCTTAGTGTTTTAAAAATACCGATTTTGATGCGATCATGTATCAAAAAATAGTTCTCATTCAAAACTCCATTTGACCCAAAAACGACAACAATAATTATGGTTTTAAACGAAAGTTTGACTCGTGTACATTCACAAAATACCCTAGGGTGCATTTTGGCGAGAGTTACGCTTTCAGACAGAAGTTTATGCTTCGACGTGCTAGGAGTCCAGAACTAGTGTCAGTTTTGATGTGTGACGGCTCCCGTAGTTCTAAACGAGGCAGCGCTTGAGAGGTTGGTTGCTATATAACTCCTAACCACTAGATGGGAGAATTTCTTACACAGGGGGGCTTTAAGTGTGACCTCAGTATATACTAGTCAGATTACAGGTGCTACTGACCTAAATTATATGGGCTAGATTATCACAGGGGTGAGTCATCTGAAATGACATCAATGGGCATTGAAAACTACACCTCACGAAACATCGCTCGACGAAGTTAAGAGGTGACAAGGGAGGTGATGGACGAATCGATGTATATGTGGATGACGCGATAGTCCTACCTTAGCAGAGGATTTGAACAAACGGAGCTGGTAGCAGCAACAGCAGCAGGAGTAGTGAAGCTCATGGAGTGCCCCCATGCTGTGCTGCCCATTGTGGGGTACTGAAGTCCACTCCCTGAGGGTTAAAGAACATTCTGGATGAAAGGGAAGACCTTTGAGTCTACTCTGACTCTTCTCTCCTCACCAATCTAATTAAGAGACTTGCAGCAAAGGCCAGAAGAAAGATGGTGGAGGGACATGACAAAAAAAAAACAGCTTCCACCCCAAGACAAAAGAAAGAGTTTGATCTATTCTAATTTATTATTTTTCTGCAAAGGCATTTCTCAGCTTTAATTGGTGACTGATCAACTCTATAATTCCCAGCCAATTTTTCTCTCTCTCTCTCTTCTCCGACACAGACATGCTGTCGTGCCCAGGCCTTTTTTCCTTTTGACGCTCGCAGGTTTTAATTTCCGAAGCCCAGAGATATGTAGCAGGTCATTAGAAAGCTAATGACTGAAAATTCTTCTGACATTTTCACTTAGAATGCCGCCAGAATACTGTACACACGTTAAATGTCTTTGAACGGGAGGAATAATCAGGACAAGAAAATTGAAGTTTCAACTTGGTTTAGAGATGTCCCTCATAGCAGGACGGACGGTTTCTCTGCATGAGAAAGAAAGTCATTAAAATTACCAGAGTTGACAGTCAATTATAAGAGAGAATGTGTTTAATGTAATGCCAGTAATTTTCTATTCCTTGAAGTTTGAGACACCCCCCCCCCCCTTACTCTAAAAAGGTTTAAACAAAAATAGAAGAGTGAGGCATCAACATCTTACCAACTTTCTGAGAAAGCTCACAGACACACTGGAAACGGACTAAAGGAGTGATTCTCAGAAGTGATTCATTCTCTCAAAATCGTTTTTTCCCTAGCTGCTTAGTGCCTAGTGCTGACAATGTCATAAACAGTGCTTTGATATTTTTGTATTGACTAAACCATTAAGATGAAATTACTGCTATCACTGGGATATGTCCCTCTACCCCTGCCCATATTCCTTATTTCTGTGCTGCTCTCCTGTTGCAGCCTGATATTTTATTCTTGATGTTATAGAATATCAGGGCTCTACTAGCAAAAAACAAGCCAAACACACACTATCCTTCAAGAAACTCACTGCACAGCTTGGTTTTCCACCTCACAGACACACAAAAACAAAGCTGGATCAAAGCTTTCCTGTTATAAGCAGCGGGTGTATATGTCAGCTATAGTGTTGAAGGCTTGTACAGTAAGGGAGTAGGTAGCTAGATATAAATAAATAACTTGCAAACTATTTTCTTTTGCCCTGGCTGGTTTTGCTGTCAGAGTTTGCCAACGTGTGGATCATTGAAGCCTGGGGAGCTCTCACCATTAAATCAACCCTGGAAAACCTGGAGGAATCGTAAAGGGCCCAGTGAAGGCCAGAGCAGTGCAGTTAATGGAGCATTGCCACCGTGATTACTTCCTTGTTTGTTTGTCTCATGCAGCGAAGGGAAATACGGATATTCAAAACATTCCAGTAAAACACTGCCTTGTGTATTAATGCCAGAGTTACTTCCTGTGCACACTAAACAACTGATGAAGGTGTTAGGATGAACACTGAAACGTCTTGTATTTTATTCTTGTTTTAATCCAGTGTTTTAAAATTAAACCTTTGTTGAAAGTAAACAGTCAGTTACAGTTTAAGTGGGCCTGACTAAGTTTAAGCTGCACATTAAACAGAGATCAAGTGTCAAGACACAGACACAGGATAAACAGACACCACAGTACAACAGCAACAACAACTTGGTACACAGACAAAAGTATAGACAAAACAGTCAACAACATTGCCATCAGCCAGTAAGTCTATCAGCCAGTGCTTAGTGGCTGAGCAGCACCCAGACAAACACAGAACTTCAGACAACTTTTATGTTTTTGCCACACAAAAAAAACACAATCCCGGATTTGCTGTCAGTCATATTGGATTTGAATGTCTTTTTTTTAAGCTACTGGATAATGGTTGGTACAGCATAACATATAGAGAAAGGAAGATATGTAATTGTGATATTGCATTTCAAACCTTTGTCCTTGATAGAGCTTTAGGTAAAGCCATTTGGTGGATTCAGACAGCAATCACAACATTTATTTTCACTTGAGTTGACTATTTATTTAGTTCTCCAGCAGTTATGAGTGATTTGAAATCTTTTCAAAAAGCATTTTGACTAAAAAACGAAATCGGTGAACTGGAACAGCAAGACGTTTAATTCCTGAAGCCCTCAGGCTGGGTTGTTTTGCTGGTATAAGACCTGGGGAAATTAATGTTTTGACTTGTAATCTTTTGTAATCAAAAAAGCTGATTGTTGTAATCATTGCCCTGAATATCCAACACTGACCTCGTTCTAAATAAATTCACTACAAAGACGTGTGTCGAGTCAACTGTATAAATTCAAGACTCCCAGGGAGTCCTTTAGATTGATGTTTCTGAATTTAACCCTTTGATGTATGGAGGCAAGGGGGCATTTGCACAGGGGCATACTCAATTAATTATATGTGCACTCCCTCCACGGATGCATTCTAAATCAAAACAAGTAAGGGGTGGAGCACACTGACACACACACACATCACTGCAGTTATAAAGTAACATTAGTGTGTACTCTCACAAACAGATACACACACACACACACCGGATAATTAACTGTGATATTGTGGTGTGACTTCAGGCACCTCTTGTGAGATTACACATGAACAAAGCAATAAGAAGATTGCACAGTGCATGGAGAGAGCTGGGCATGGTGAATTAGAGGGTTGTTATTTGTGTTATGTTCTTACACAACAGAACATCTCCTCCACACTTTTGTATACATTTGAACGCTACACAAATTTCTGCCTCTCTCTACGTATGTATGTGTGTGTGCGCACGCGTGAGTGTGAGACAGGCTGCATGTGTCTGTCTGAGACACAATCTCTGCATATCTATACGTCTTAGTGAGGCGAACAGAGGCTCTTTCACAGCGCATTGAGCTCTCATTTGTGAGGAGTGGGCATGAGCCGCCGTGTTATTGGTCCAGATTAATCCTGTCAGATGTGGCCCTTCTAGCAGGCCCACTGGACCAGCAGAGCCTCCCGAGAAGGGAGGAGGCCGCTCAAATGAGAATGGATGTACTCTGAAGACCGGGGGGAATCATTTGGAGCCCCTTGTGGGTGTGTGTTTGTGTGTGTGACGAATTTGAAACGCAGGTTTTTTTTGTTTTTGTTTAATGCAACCCTTGTGCATGTCTGCGTATACTGTACGTGCCGTTACACTCTTGCCAGTTCCGTAAACCTGACTGAAACATACATTATATTATGTGTTCAGATTGGTCAGGAAAATAGAAATGTGTCAATACAACACAGCAAGATTCAACAGCACCAATTCCATTCTCCACATATATTGAATTACATATCGGACACTTTATATTCTGAATTTCTATTGGTTACATGCAAGAATGGTAGAATGTCCTGGAACATGCTATGTGTGATTAGATGCTGGAAACACGTGTGTTGTTTAGAAGCAAACAGCTTTATTATCTATAGTCCTGTGGTATTTATTGACATTATGCATAACTCTAAGGATTGTGATTCAATTCTGTCCTTTAATGATGTCCAACTGGGAGAAAGGGGCATCAGCGGTCAACCAGACCTGGTAGCATGGGTAGGCTACCAAGAAGAATAACCTGGATGCCTCCATGCTAAACAATTACAGGCCCATATCCAATCTACCTTTTATTGGCAAAATTATTGAAAAAGTAGTCTTTAATCAATTAACCACCTTCCTAACATCAAATGGGTATTTTGATTACTTTCAGTCTGGTTTTCGGGCAAATCACAGCACTGAAACAGCTCTCATTAAAGTTTCCAATGACATACGCCTCAACACAGATTCAGGTAAAACATCAGTCCTAGTGCTACTGGACCTTAGTGCAGCATTTGACACTGTTGATCACAATATTTTACTACACAGACTAGAACACTGGGTTGGATTTACAGGCATAGTTATCAGCTGGCTAAAATCATATCTACAAGAAAGGAGCTTCTTTGTTGCCATCGGAAACTGTACCTCAACACCAACGTCCTTGACCTGTGGTGTTCCCCAGGGGTCGATCTTGGGGCCACTATTATTCAACCTCTATATGCTCCCACTTGGACAAATCATTCAAAATAATTTGATTTCATATCATAGCTATCCAGATGACACACAAATTTACTTAGCTCTATCACCAAACAACTATGGTCCTCTTGAATCTATGTGTCAGTGTATAGAACAAATCAACACCTGGATGTCTCAAAATTTTCTTCAGCTGAACAAAGAAAAAACTGAAGTAATTATATTTGGTAAAAATGAGGAAAGACTTAGGGTTGCCACTCTCCTTGACACAAAAGGGTTGAAGGCAAAGGATACTGTTAAAAACCTTGGTGTATTAATTGACAGTGATCTAAATTTCAACAGCCACATGAAAGCGATAACTAAATCAGCTTTTTACCACCTCAAAAATATTGTCAAACTCAGAGGGCTGATGTCAAAACATGACTTAGAAAAACTCATTCATGCATTTATCTCCAGCAGGGTTGATTACTGCAATGGACTGTTCACAGGCCTTCCTAAAAAGACTATTAAACAGCTTCAGGTGATACAAAATGCAGCAGCTAGGACTCTAACAAAAACTAAAAGAACTGACCACATTACTCCAATTCTTAAGTCCTTGCACTGGCTTCCAGTAAGTCACAGAATTGACTTTAAAGCACTATTGCTTGTTTATAAATCAGTAAATGGAGCAGGACCTAAATACTTGTCAGACATGCTTCAGCAGTACACACCTTCTCGTCCTCTCAGGTCCCAGGTGAAAAACCTGCTAGTAAAACCTACAGTTAGAACTAAACATGGTGAAGCAGCTTTTAGCTGCTATGCGGCTCAGCTGTGGAACCAACTTTCGGATGACATTAAAAAGGCCCCAACTGTAGCCAGTTTTAAATCTAGACTTAAGACCAAACTGTTCTCAGACGCTTTCTGCTAACTGTGCCGAGTTACAAATTCTGAATCTGCCTCGATAATTATTCTACTTTGTCTTTTATTACTTTTTTTACTACTTTTGCCTTTGTTTTTGCTTACTAATTATTCTTTATTTTTAAATGATTTTACCTTGTGTTTTATGTTTTCTTTTTATTATGATCTTTACCGTTTAACTATTCTTTGACTATATTGCCCTTCTATGCTTTTATTTGTTATTATCGTTTGGTTTTGTTTATGTAAAGCACATTGAATGACCTCTGTGTATGAAATGTGCTATATAAATAAACTTGACTTGACTTGACTTGACTAGGCTATGGCTCAAACAATGTGGATAATGATGGAAGTTGCATATAGATATAAGTCAAAGGTAAACTTTTATTTGCACATCTGAAGTTGTTTCATTACCTATAAAAACATACTGACATTTGGCCACGAGACTGAGTGTGCCTGTAAATGAGAGCGACGCAGAGAGTGAACAACACATCACAGATGATGAGAGGAAGACAAGAGAGTCCCTTGTGTGTGTGTGTGTGTGTGTGTGTGTGTGAAGTGCCCTTCAGCAAGGCACCTAACCCCTCACTGCTCCACGAGCGCCGCTGTTGTTGTAGGCAGCTCACTGCGCCGGGATTAGTGTGTGCTTCACCTCACTGTGTGCTGAGTGTGTTTCACTAATTTACGGATTGGGATAAATGCAGAGACCAAATTTCCCTCACGGGATCAAAAGAGTATATATACTTATACTTACTTATGCGTGTGTGTGTGTGCGTGTAAATGAGAGAGACACAGAGTTTAGAACACACCACAGATGGTAGGAGGAAGACAAGAGAGACTTGAGGAGCGCAGGATCGGTGTGTGTGTGTGTCCCTTTTTCTCACATCATCTGGTTCACATCTACTGTTACTAGGTGACACTTAAAACACTGCCACCTGTTTCAGTCTGGTTTCCACGTCAGAAGCATATGCATATACCGACACAAGGCCGAGCATTCATCATGTAGCCTCGTCTCTCCACGCTCACGGCCATCTGGAAACAGGATACCAGAACACTTGGATACCACTTTTAAATGTGAGACTTTCCAGTGTGGGTTGAAAACATTGAAATATTGACAAAATTCTAATTTATGGCTACTTCAATTCCTCTTGTCTGTTTTCAGATTCAAATGATTATCCCGTGGGGACAATTAAGACTATATCTATCAAAACTACAAGGTGTCCTTCAGTTTAAATACATTGATTTGGGGGAGATGCACCTTTTCACAAGATAATGGTGATATAATTATGACCGCCGCGCAGCGAAGCGGCGGTCATATAGGTTTAGTCAGATTTTTTTTTTTTTTTTTTTTTCTTTTTTTTTTCTTTTTCTTTTTTTTCTTTTTCGCATGCCCAAATTTCCGTCAATGAGTCCCGGGACACTGAAAGACCGGGGTACACGAAACTTGGTGGGCATGTAACCCCACATGGATAGCATGGAACCATCGTTTTTCGTTTTGATCTGTAGCCCCCCCGCTGGACTGGACCCCCCGAAAGGAGGGTAGGGCAGACACAGTTTTCTGTGAATATCTCGAAAACCGTAGGGTTTAGGAGGACCATTTTTTTTTTGTATGTTGATCTCAAGGGGCCATGTCAACCCATTCCATAACCACTCATTTCATGTATAGCGCCACCTAGTTAAACACAAAAAAGTAAAAATGAGGTGTTGTAATTGAAGGTATCTGTGACCTAACATAGTCAAAACTGCACGAAATTGGAAGTGTAGGATCATTATGACACCCTCTGTATGCACGCCAAGTTTCGTGGAATTCCGTTCATGGGGGGCCACACAATAAATTAATTTATGTTACTATACACCAACTGGCCTGTAGGTGGCCGGAGACAGTTTTCTGTGAATATCTCGAGAACTGTAGGGCCTAGGAGGTCCACCTTTTTTATGTATGTTGGTCTTAAGGGGGCATGTCAACCCATCCCATTACCACTTATTTCATGTATAGCGCCACCTAGTTAAAAATTAAAAAGCAAAAAATTAGGTGTTTTCATCTCAATATCTCTGGCTGACAAGGTCAAAACTGCACGAAATTAAAAGTGTAGGATCATTATGACACCCTCTGAATGCATGCCAAGTTTTGTGTACTTTCGTTCATGGGGGGCCTTACAATAAAATAATTTATGTGTACATTTAGTGACGTACACCAACAAGGATTCCCGGGACACTGAAAGACCGGGGTACACAAAACTTGTTGGGCATGTACCCCCACATGGATAGCATGGAACCGTCATTTTTCGTTTTCATCTGCAGCCCCCCCGCTGGACTGGACCCCCCGAAAGGAGGGTAGGGCAGACACAGTTCTCTGTGAATCTTTTATGGTATGTTGGTCTCAAGGGCCCACATCAACCTGGCTCATTATCACTCATTTGTGATTTGCCCCCCCGGTAAAAAATGAAAATCAGTAGGATTAAAAGAAAGCCAAAATAAATATTCATCATCATCATCATGGCTGCATTTTCAGTATTGGCGAGAAGTAGTCGTTTGTCCACTAGATGGCGCATCGTTGCAGTGAGACGTAATTTTGTTGGAAGTTAAAAGTGGGTTGGAAAGAACAATGGACTCTTCATACAAGGACTGTAATTTACCGCAGCGAACATCTAATAAGGATAGGACGATGTTCACATGAAGTGTAATTCCCATTTCTTCTTGAAGCCGAAATAAATCTGAGGATGTTTATCGGACATGCTTGGTTTTTACTGCAGGTACGTTAATCTTGTAATATCAATAAGGACCTAGGTAATGTTACCGTTAGCGTTGGTTGAGTGATGGAGGCATTTGATTTATTGCATTTGTAGAAAACTATACATGCGGTTATACCAAGCAAATGTATAGCAGCACTGTTTGTATCTTTCGACTGTCATTTATTGCACGTGCTACAAAATCATTCTGTGCAATGGAAGATTTACCAACGTTACACCGGTCTGATACAGTTTTGCCTATACATGTGTGAGACTGAGACGCCTGTTTATTTTGTTTTAAGTGCGTGCAGGGTGTGAGAGGGGAATCGATGTGCTTTGATTACAGCTTGGTAGTTGTAGTCTGTGAAATTAAAAAGCACGTGTGTGTGAAGTATCCAAACAATGACACCTTCATTTCATTATGGCTGCTTTCGCAAAACACCTTAAGCTACTGTGTAGTGGGTCCCATTTAGAAGTGGCTACTTCATTCGCGCTTTCCTTGACTCATGGAGCTGCGTGAATGTTATTACAACTTTTCGCCACGATATGACAGTTTAAGTCCGCTTGATACTGTAAGGCGTAAGCCATTGGTTTCCAAAGGAGATTTTATTTGTGTCGCCAGCATAGCCTATTGACAATTTATGTTGTAAATAGGCCTACCTTATAATCCTACCTGTAGCTTAGGGAAGCTTTCTATTAGGATCTAGTTTGTTAGTTACCGTTTTGTCATAACTCCCTGATGCATTTTTGCATTTAGAATAGCCAGAGCGTGTATATCTCAATCGGAAAATTAAACAATATCGGGTGCCTATGGACTAGGCTGGGTGAACCCAGCCTGATCTGCCCGCTATTTATTTTTTGATTTCTTAAAAGATTGAGCTTGGTCTGATGAAAGCCAGACTAGCCATGGACCTCAGTTAAACAATGCAAGGGAACATGAATCAGCCAATATTTGCACTAACAATAACGGACAAAAGCTCTTCAACTTTGGCCAGTTAAAATGTGTATGAACAGTCTAGCGACGCATTTCATCAAGGCCCATTTGGACATGTCAGTTATTTGCACCACTGGTTAGATGTAAAACAGCATTTCGTTTCAGACTAGGCTACTGTTACTTAATTTGTGCATTAACAATAACGTTTCAGACTACTGTTACTTAATTTGTGCATTGACAATAAAGTATTACATGAACTAAAGATGACTAAAATCTTATGTAGAAGAAGAAACATTCACAAAAAATCCATCCATCCAAAAATGACCTTTGTTTTTGATAGCTGTTGAAAACGGCATGGAACTGACAGAGATGTTTTTGTTTAAAAATACATAAAAAATAAATAAATAAATAAATAAATAACATTATGCTGATACCTTTTGCTTTTCCCAAATACAATGTAGCCTACAGGTGTAAGTGACCTTTCATCAATCCAGTTGCAATGGATGAACTGTGATGAACTGCCCTACTTGTGATTGTTTAGAGATTTTAAAGGTTTTATAACAATTCTACATCTTCTTTGGCTATTCTACAATCTATTCACCTTTTCAGCACCAGTAGGGTACTTTCTGTGCAGCCGCACACACACACTCAGGCATGCCAAACAAGCATACACAAAAGTTTCAAGAGTGGGGGATGGAGTAAAATATGGAGACAAATTGAAGTGTGATTTATTTTCGCGGAACGGATGTACAGGACTGAGCGGCGGTCATATTTTGTACCGCTATGCGGTACATCTAGTTTAATTCTTATTCTGATCCTCTACACTCCCCTATCTTATTTGAATTGTACTAACAGTTTCCATCATAGTTTCACACCATCTTCATTTCAACAGAACAGAAGAGAGATCATTCTTAATAGATTAGCCATGGGAATATTGTCGATCTGGTTGTGTGTGTGTGCGTTTGTGTGTGTGCGTTTGTGTGTGTGTGTGCTTTAATCAGTGTTTCTGATGCACTATTTACATCATTGACTACGATGCAGGATGGTACAATATAAATAATGATTGGCTTTTCTCAGAAGTCGTAACCAGTAAAACTTAAGAGGGTCAATCTTTGGAGCTGATTTGCTGTGGTAGCTGCTGAAAGAAATTGGATAAGGTGCCGGGCTCGTTAACTGAAGTCTGAAACAGCTTCAGAAACATAAACACACACACACACACACACACACACACACTCTCAACCACATTTCAGATCTCAGACTGTGTCTGGTAGTCTGGTTTCTTCTGCCAAATGAAGGTTTTGTCCTCCAAAAGGGAATACTGTAACCCTTCTGTACTCTAATCTTGGGATTGAATCCAAGAAAGAAAGAATACAACTCCAAATGCCTGTCTGTACAAAGACAGATCAAGACAGGATGCCAAAGTCAGTAGAGTTGTTCCTTCCACAAGTTGTTTCTTCTGAAGCAAACAAAGCTTGTTTTGTGTCTCCAATTCTGTGAGTGTTCTAACTGGAGCATAGCAGGCTGAGGAGGTTGCATCAAAGTCCTTTTAGGCAAGTCCCTCCACTCGGCAGTCATCTTGGTAACACACATTGGGCCGTTATCGGGCAGCTATTGTCCTATTCAAGAGAATAGGGAGGTATACAGGAAGGGGTGGGATATGTGTGGAGATTACTATAACGTGCAGTTCTATGGAGGATTCTTTAAGTGCTGTGTCTCCTCATTAGAAAGTCTCTGGTTGCGTGCTCTCAGAGGCATCGTGCATTGCCTGGTTCTTCACCTGGTTCATTGATCTGTGCTGCTCCCATTCCAAACTGCCTCTCTGGCCCCGAGTATCCAGTGAGTGGCTCAGGCATCCAAAACCAGGCGTGTAGACTAGTCTGTGAGCTTTTTGCTCGTAGGGGCAACTCAGCTACAAGCGTCAGGCTCAGGCTATGTGTCAGGAGTGGACTATGCCTAAACTGAAGAGTGGGGAGCATGAATTGAAGAAGACGGAGGGTTGTGAGGGAGAGGAGGACAGAGACTGAAGGAGAAAAGAGTTGGAAAAGGACAGTGAGGGGGGGTGGGGTAGAATGGGGTGGAGGCGGAGGGGCAGAAAGTTGAGCTTATTGTGTTGCGATGGCTTCCAGATGCGGGGATGAGATTGTGGGGAGGGGACTGGAGTAATCCCGGGTCACCTTCATGGTAGACATTAAACTGTCCCCAATCTCGCTCTCGGCCTCTCTCTCTCTCTTGCCCTCTCTCTCTCCTTTCTGTCTCTCTCTCTATCCCCCTCCCGTTATCTCTTTCGCACTCTGTCTCTTCCCCAATCTTACGCTGTAATGGGCTGTCTGGCCCCTGCCTCCCCACATCGCTCCCTCCTTCTCTCCCTCTCTCCTTCCTACTCTACCTCCATTCTTCCCACTCTTTCCCCGATCCCCACCTCCAATGTTAAAACAGCCTTTTTTTCCACCTTCACAGTCAGTCTCACTAAAAAGTTTTCAGTCAACAAACTGCCTTGATAAATGCATCTCACAAGTGCACGGCTTGGCTGTTTGACACTGTAAAGGAACGTGCCCGCTCAAGAGGGGGAAAAAATGTAAATAAATAAATAACTAAACCTCTTATTTTAACATGTGCAGCCACAACAATGCATAAGTCATCTCATACACTGAATATCTAGCACTCTGCAGCGCTGGCACAAAAAGGATGACAGTTCATTTGGGCTCAATAAATATTCAGGGGGCCGGTTTTACATTACTTGACATGTCACCAAAAGGGTGAAGTGGAAGTTTTCAGCTATGCTTTAATTTTTTTTTCTTCCACTCCATTTTCTCTCTCTCTCTCTCGCTCTCAAGCTTGCTTTCTCTCCCAAAGATTAAAGCGCATTTTATTTTTTAAGGCACTTGTTTTTCTTTTCCCCTTTTCTGGAATTGTATGAATGTTTTATGAGGGAAGCATCAGAGCTTATAACGCCAGTTGATGGTGTGGCCAGCAGGGCTGTGATACAAGGGTGCTCGCTGGAACTCCCTCCATTCCCCCCCCCCCCCCCAACCTCATACTGTGAAAGGGGATAAGTTCTCCCCCTGGGTCTCAGAACCGTGCGGAGATTGCCATTGCTTAATCTCCCATTCTACCTCTTAGTGGACAGATTAGGAGCGGTATTATTTGGGCAAAGCGTGCCAAGGCAAAAATAATGGTGAAATGACCTTCGCAAATTGTAAAGAACATAATCATTTCGAAGAACTCCCATAATTTTTCCGCTTGAAACAATCAGATTTTTTCCATAGCTGATACATCAATTCCCTGCGGGAGTTTCATGAGAATGAGAGTTATAACTTGCTGGATACATATGTGGCTCTAAATTGGAGGGTAAAGCTTTGTTTGGACTTGCACTCTAAAGATAAGCAACACTGCCATCTCATGGCTGCTATAATAACTACAGGGCCATTTCCATCCCCTGCTCTGTGCAATCTGTTCTGGTAGGAATGGATTCTGTTTGGGAAGAGAAGGAGTATCAGCATTTTTCTAGAATATTCTGAAATGGTGGATAACTGTCTGTGCCTCTTTTTTGCTCTTGCTCATAAGTCGTATTTCATTAGGGAATCCACAAAAGGTCATACTCAGAGATAGTCCCCTTGGAATCCTACTGTTGACGACCCGGGAGAGATTAAAGGAGAATTCCAGTGATATCTGTTTCTTGAGATCTGTTGGTACGAAAAAAAAAAAGAAAAAAAAATAATTTCTACCTAACTCCAGTTTCTGAAGCCAACAGTTACAGCGCTACCCTCATGGGGGCATGGACATGGGGCAGCTACAGCGCTACCCTCTGGGGGCATGGACATGACATGGGTGCTCACGAACATGTCCCCAGAGTGTAGCACTGTAGCTGCCACAGATGAACATTACACAGTAAGTCCAGCAGACAGCGGTTTATTCTCTCTCTATTTTTATGTCCAGATGTTGTCTTTCCACCTTGCTCACACCCCTGCTGTGACCCATATTTGTCAGTATTGAGCTGAGTATATAGCTGAAATGAATTGCATGCGTATACCTTTAAAGACACATACAGTATCCAGACGTCAGGTACAACAACAACAAACACAGCAACAAACACAACAATAACAACAACAACAAGTATGACAATGGAGGTAATTCACATACAAACTGCAGTTTTCACAAAAATTACAGACCAGCACACCAGACAGGCAGAAGTTGGTAGGAGTAGCGACAACTCAGACCAATCGTTGTGCAGGTGTGCGTGTTTCCGAGTGGCATGCAGAATTGTGTATGCACTGCAGTGATGTTTGCTAGAGGTCAGTTTAAATGCCAGCAAATACAGTTTATATTGTGCAGATGTGTATGGCTGACAGTCAATCAGGAGAGTGTCAGAATTATATGGGTGCTCAGACCTAGGACACTCACAGGTGACTGAGGTTAAGGTGACCCTGCAGTCATGATTAGGCCTAATCAGATTAAGTTAAAACTCCTCACACCTTTCTTATGAGGTCTTCCTATTTCCATGCATAATCCAGTCACCTGTGAGTGGAATGACACTGTTGCCCAGTCAGTTGACCTGGCCCTGGAGAATCTGGCCACCTGGAGGTTTTGGACATTATGCACTAACTGATGTAGGATTTTAAAGCTACATTGTGTACTTTTTTTGGGGTTGATTCTTAGCAAAAACTCATTTTTTCTTTCAAAAATGTGTGCTCATTCTTGTGTAATTACTTACACAAACAAATCTTGTAAGCGTAGGATCTGCCATTCAGAATACATACGACCGAGTCGCTCGTATGGCGGCAGACATGTTTCGGCCTCCATCTTTAGAAAACATTAGCCAAGGAGGGACATACCTGAAATTCTAGCTCTGCTTTTCACGTTTGTCGGTCAGTTAACGAAAGACAGTTGTGCTCGTGGCTGCCGGGAAAAGGAAACCCCTAACGTTGAATCACCTGATGATATCTGACTATTCGTACGGAGATATAAGACCACGTTAGCATTATCTTGAACTACATATCTTGTACAGTCTTGTCGAATAACGTTAGCACTTATAAGTTGCTCGCTGAATATAAGCCAAAATAACAAATCCAAGGGGGCGCTGTGGTACAACAGGCTACAGCGCCCATACCATATACGGGCCCGAGTGCCCACAGCGATCCAGGTTTGAATCCCACCTGCAGTCACTTCCCAATCCCGCCCCATCTCTCTCCCTCACTTACTTCCTGTCTTACTCTTCACTGTCCTATACAAATAAAGGCAAAAAGCCCAAAAAATATACTAAAAATTTAAAATATTAAAAATAACAAATCCATAACAACATTATTCATCTTGCATGAAGTATATGAGCTATAGTTTCACGGATCTTGTAACGTCAGCTAGGACATTATGGTGCGGCTTCTGTATGGAATCTATTTTGTGTCAAAAAAATTAAAGAATATTTATAAAATAGCAAGCAAAAAAATACAAATCAAAATACCAAATAGAAAAAAATCAAACAAAAAAATTAAACTCAATTAAAAAATACAAGATTGCAATGAAATCATTTGGGTAACCGTGTAACATATTTGTCTTTGCCTCTTTCTCAGTTTTGTTTGATGCTGTTTTCTTTGATTACGATTCCAGCTTTCTCGTTTTATTTATTTGCGCTCCCTGACTTTTTGATTGCAACATTAAGAGGAATCTTTGTTGTATTCTTTGTAAGAACTCAGTTCGTACTTGCTCCTGTAAACAACAATGTACAATCAGTAATAGTTACAATTATTAATAATAAACTGAATCGTAAACTTGCTTAGCTGTCCGTCAAACATAAATAAGCCAATGGGAATGCACCCAAGGAAATCCCAACCCCCAGACACGTTTGTGTCAAAACCGCAATCAAAAAGTCAGGGAGCGCAAACGAGAAAGCTGGAATCGTAATCAAAGAAAACAGCATCAAACAAAACTGAGAAAGAGGCAAAGACAAATATGTTACACCAGGGGTCTCAAACTCAAATGAGCTGGGGGCCAATTCTGCCAACATCATCTGATTGGAGGGCCGGCTATTTCTGAAAATGCAATGTTCTTTTTTTCAAATACCACACAAAACTGCAAACAAAAAGTGCAAGTGTTTTTATCTAGTTTTAGACACCTGTGCTAGCAACCTTAGCTTATAAATAAAATAATGATAAAATAAATATTAATACAAATTATAAAATAAATGAAAAACATAAAAACAGGTATGTGTGTGTGTTTCACACCAAATAAAAATATTTCCTCTCATAACTTTTTTAAACCTAGCAAACTAGGCATCAGGGTTAAGAAAGCCATTGCCAACACCATTGGATTTTTATATCAAAATGTCAAAAGGCCATGGCTTGAAAGTGGTCAGAGATAAAGTCCTACTGTAAATGTAAAAATCTTTGAGTAAAACAAAAGTTTATGAAGGGGGTAAATTTACCAATGTAATTTGTCTAACAAATGTAATTTGTCACTGGATGGCAAGCACCTCAAATTATGCACCTTTTCAGTAAATACTGGATGAACATATTTAAGCAGGTTTACTTTCCTTTTTTCATATTACCCACATAACAAATTAACAGGAAAACACCTAAGATATTGTGGTTTAGTAATAGATTACTACAATATAGGCCTACAATAAAGTATTCTGGTCAAACAGTTCCTATCACGGGTAATCTGCAGTACCCAGAAGTTCGCATCATATTGCGGGTGACTTTGTAGTTCTTTAGAGCCCTATTTCTACTAGCCCTGCTGTCTGTACCACATCCATTACGGACACCATCACGATTACCACTGCAACCTCCAAGCTATGTTGGGCAGAGGGTCGAAACAAGCATGGTATGCTTAGTGGACACCGTTGTATACACGCACCTCCATTCACAGACGCACCGTGACTATCACTGTCATAGACGATCGATCATAATCTCCAAAAGGATATTCTCCTTCAGAATTAGAATAGGTGAATAACATAGCTTACCTAAGACTTCATCACACGTGAACGTTTTTCAACATTTGGTGTAGGCCTATTCCTGCTTCAATTTCTGCAACGCTATGGCCTGCATCGCTTCCGCGTCATTACATATGCACGTCTTTGTGTTTCTCGCGTGTAATACAAGTATTTCCCGAAAACTTTTTGCGCAGCGATTTTGGGTTTGAATCAAGCTCTGGATGTCTTGCACATAGTGGACCAGAGTAGGCCTACAAATGAGATTTGTCACCGTACCTGGATCTATCGTCTATTTTAATCAGTATCGTTGTTTGTCGCAATTAATAGCCTCAAGGGCCGGATTACATTATTATTTTGTCATACGTCGCGGGCCGGAATTGGGCAGGACGCGGGCTGGATTTGGCCCGCGGGCCGGGTGTTTGAGACCCCTGTGTTACACGGTTACCCAAATGATTTCATTGCAATCTTGTATTTTATAATTGAGTTTAATTTTTTTGTTTGATTTTTTCTATTTGGTATTTTGATTTGTATTTTTTTGCTTGCTATTTTTCGATTCGATTTTTTGATTTCTTTAATTTTTTTGACACAAAATTGATTCCATACTTCTGTAGCTAGTAAATCACGCTAGCAGTGGGGGGGAGCTGGAGTCTGTTGCAATACACCATCTCACCGCTAGATGGGAGAATTTCTCCCAAGAATTAACCCAAGAAATTACACAATGTAGCTTTAAAGGTTGTATCAGCGATAGCGGGGATACGTCGCTTCTGTTGATGTTCAAACAAAACAGAGAGCTAGCTCGCTACTCCCTCCCCCTCCCTTCCGTGCAATTAAAACTCTCCTAAACGTGCATCTCGTCGATTATTGGTTGAAACACTTTGTTTGCTTTTGAGGGGTTGCCAACCCTTGTTGGTAGCAATTGTTTTTGTGTACAGATCTCGGAGCCTAGGCTGCCTACAGAGACGCGGTTTTTTGATGTTTTTTGACCCACACACACACACACACATTAATGGAGCACTCACTCACTGATGGTGGACCAAACTTTGTACAAGTTGTTTGGCTTTAGATATTGCATTGACATTCACTGTTCCCAAAAATGGTTCTCTTGGGCACTAGATGGCTGTAGCTCCCCCTGGTGGTAATTACAATTTCTATAAGTATAAGTATAAGTGAAGGGTTCAGATGCAAAAGCCTCTAAATGCCACCTACGTAAAAAATGAGATAAAGATGGTGAGTGAATGCTCTCCTTACATAGTATACGTTAATCAAATAATTTAACTTCAAAACACATCAAATAACACTCTCTTCCTGGTCTGAAATATCGATTTCTATGCAAAAACCTATAGGAACCGGATTTTAAATGCTCATTTAAAAGAAATGTGGTCAGACGGATTTAGAGTGTTTTGCATCTGAACTCTTCAAGTATATATACTCTTTTGATCCTGTGAGGGAAATTTGGTAATTGGTAAAATTACACATTTTGTAATTTCTGGCTGACAAAATAATTTAACTTCAAAACACATCAAATAACACTCTCTTCCTGGTCTGAAATATCGATTTCTATGCAAAAACCTATAGGAACCGGATTTTAAATGCTCATTTAAAAGAAATGTGGTCAGACGGATTTAGAGTGTTTTGCATCTGAACTCTTCAAGTATATATACTCTTTTGATCCTGTGAGGGAAATTTGGTAATTGGTAAAATTACACATTTTGTAATTTCTGGCTAAATTACAAAATGTGCATATCAAATCCAACCAATATCCAAAATAAAGGGCAGTAAATAGGAATCTGTAGCTGATCAAAATACTAAAAAAAGATAACAGGCATTTGCTTTACATGAGAAAGAATATACAAGAGATGCCAGTTAGTAGTTAGCAGTGCCGGTTCAGACCACCATGGGGCCCTAAGCAAAATCCTGCTATGGGGCCCTCCTACCTGAACTCTGAGCGACAAAATGTAACCATTTTTTTATAGTATCATCTGACACCTCAGTGCTCCCAATACAATCATCTCACCCCATTTTGGATGTCTATGGAAATTACCAAATATAGTGTTTATATAGTCTGGGCTGTTTGTTTATATAGTCTGGGCTGTTTGCTTTTGATGCTTGCTGTACATATCCCCTTGCAAAAAATAACTGCAGTTTTTTGCCTCTAAAATACTGCATTCCCTGCATAAGAGCTGCAAATATTTTCTCCAAAACTGCGGTTTTCATACTCAGAAATCTGCAGTTTGACACTTGAAGTAATGCAGTTTTTTTTTTTGTAAGGGTCTGGTTGTGCTAGTAGCTTACTGACTGACTGTTCTTCACCTGTCTGTCTGTAGGCTACTTGCCAAAGACATAAGTTATGAACTGGCTCCCCTGATTCTCTTATATATTATTTCAATATTTTTTCAAACGTAGACTATTATAAACAATCATTTTAATACTTCATAGGCCTAATTTACGATGTGCATCTATTGTCCATGCAGCACAGCGAATCAAAGTTAATACAGGCTACTTTCCCATTTGCATACGTTCAGTTGTAGGCTATCTATAACTAAAGTTGACTGAAATATTGTAAAACAATTTAGTTCTTTTAAAATGTAGGGGAAGAGTGAAATCACCTATTAGTTTAGATGGGTCCTCGCATGTTTCTGCTGAAAAACTGCTAACCGAGCTGCACGTTATTATGAACGCATTTTAAAGATGCGGTTATTTTTTTTATTTTTTTTTATGTAGCCAGTCGCCCGCATTAAAAAAAACGGCATATGCGATTATATTTCACAACTTTACGAAGTACTGTGACTGGGAGAGGCTGGCAAGCAAGCCACAGACAGATCAGGGGATTCACTTCCCTGTTAGGTAGGCCTAGGCTAGGCCAGCAACAGAGATGCATGTTGACATCAAACCATGGAACGAACGCAAGTTTACCCGACTGCTGTTCCCGCTGTTCGCCATTCTCGTGACGTTTCTTCCGTTTTTCATGCCCTGAATGGTAATTCGGTTTCATGTTCATCTTCTTAATGTATGAGGCACTGTCGCTATAACTGTATACTTGTCTGTCACTATAGCTTGACTCCAGGAGAGACGGGGAAGGGGGCCTTCATTTATAGCGCGGGAATGATGCCCAAAACCTCCCTTCCTACCATCCGGTGGATCTATCAAACGTCATGTCAAACGCCTACCAGCAGGTTCATTGCTTTATCATGCAACAACAAATGTGTAGCGTTCAAATGTGAGGTTTTGTTTTTGGTGCATTTTGTCTGTTTGTCTAAAATCTAAGACAGTAGAAATGTATGTTTAAAGACAATTAAACATAATTTTCTACTGTCTTAGATTTTAGTTTCACATTGCAAGTAACGCTTAACATGACCAATAGGGCTACAAATTGTGGTTAACTAGTGTCGACAGCATATTGCGAGTAGGCCTAGTTGTGAACCATAGGAACTTTAATCGTAGCCTATAGCCAAATTGAAATAAATGCGAATTTAAATGTCAGTTCGACTGGCGACCCACAGTTGGATAAGCAGGTCCCCCGAAAAGTCTGCATTGCTACACTGAGGGCTTCTCTGTCTGCTGATGTTTTGCTCAAAGGTCCAGGCGGTCCACATATAGCCTTCATGCCATTTCTGCTGAAAATACTTTTAATTTGTTAGCCTACTTAATAAACGTATCTTTATTAGTGTCAACATTACAGTATTTAGGCTATGTTAATCTCAAGCCACTCTAAGAAATGGCCGTAGGTCTACTTTTACAGTACAGCACAGCAAAATCTATTCAAATTGCAGTCCGAGGGATATTGTCCATAAAATGTTGTTAAACTTAGCCTATAGGCTAGGATACATAATCACATATTTGTAGATTTGAAGTGGGCTCATATGCTTCCATAACGTATTGATGTAAGAAAGAGAAAATGTGGTAAGGCCAGCCTATGGCATTTCTCATATCTCGCAGATAATTGGTTATAGTCCTGTTTTGCCGATGGTTATTACGCATAATAGTTTAAGCAACAATAGCAATAGCTTGTCACTAATAACGACACAAATAGACTAATGAATGTTCATTTAATGAAGTTTCAACATTGTACAGTGTTCCTACATGTAGCCTATTCATGTTCCAACACAAGCCTACAGTATATATCCATCATGTTCCAACAGAATAAGTACATGTTGCAACAATTCTGGGCACATGTTGGATACGTGTAAGTTCATGTAGGTATATGTAGGCTGCTTATAAAAAGGCAATTATTCTGATACATGTAAGTAAGGCGGGTGGTATGACGTTCGGTTGGTCGATCGGTTGGTTGATCAGATGGAAGGTCGGAAGGTTTTAGGCACGATTCCCGCGCCATATTCATTAACTTGCGGGGGCCTACGCAACTTGCGTAGTGTGCGTATAGGGAGAACCGGCCCTGGATGATAGGGTCAATGAAATGATAGACCAATATTGCAAACATTTTTGCACTGCTTTCCGGGTCCAGGTAGGCTAAGATGGGCTTGAAAGCATTTCGCACTGGCATAGTGGAGTTATCATTGTGACATTTTGAGGTCTCATAAATACAATCAATTCTGTTTAATTTGTGATACACATATTTAGTAGCCTAGCCTAAAATAAGGATCTTCATCCAATTTAAGTGCTCTAAATTTGCATAGGCCTACATTAACATTTTAAAAAGATTTCGATAATTAGCCTACAGAAGTTAACAGATCTGCTAAATGAATAAAAATAGGCTATATTAAATATAATGAATAAAGAAGCTATTCACCAAAGAACCAAATAATCGTTCCATCAGAAGCGTCCGAAAAAGCTACAGCGATGGCAAGCATCCGCCTGTTTAAGCAGCTCGGTCACGGCGCATCTAACGGACTGGGGGCGGAGAAAACGGAAGGGAACCGGTTGGACACAGGCACGCAGGCAGCGGATCACATCTAAGGTAAACCGGTCACCTTGTGTTATATCTATCCACGTAAATTCGTGTGTGTGTGTTTATAGAATTCTGAAGTCGAGCCTGTCTTATAATGCTGACAATATGTGTAAACATAAATGCATAAGAGAAATATCGGGTTATACGCTGGGATGCATCCATCGACATTAAGCAATTTGTCATGTCTCAAACAGCCAAGTGAAGCACATACGTAGCGTATCGTCGTGTTTTATACTTCATCTAACACGACAATGACAGTCATAAACCCTTGCTCCTACAGGTGAAACGAATGTCAAATAAGGTAAAATCAAAAACAGTCGTGCGCGCCCTATTGCAAGGAGAACCAGCTGATGGCTAACAGGTTCTTACGTCACGCACAGGCAAGATGCTGGAGGGTTGTTTAGGATTTAGCCTACCATAGCCTACAGAGATGCCCCCTAAGTTGACTTAAGGTGATTGTTTTGTAGAGCAGAATTGGCATGTGGCATGATGCAATATTTGTCAACCTGTTAGGCTACTATTTGGTGATAACACTTCTGAGATTCCGTAGCCTACTCAGTGACAGTCCACAATACAGCTATGGAAGTATAGCCGGTGCTGTTCATAGCTTGTTTGTTTGTTTTCAATTAATTTTAATCGTTTCTCTGTCATAATACATGTTTGTACATAGTGTCCTATATAGTGAGGTATTTGTGTCAGACTCAGTTCTAATGTTCATGCCTACTTGAGCAAGTCTCTACTAAAACATGTTTTTCTTGTTTACTCATGGATACACTGTAGTGTACTTTAAAAAGAGTAACAGAGAAGTAACTGACACCTGACAGTGATTTTCAAGGTTAATTATCCCCAAGTGGCACTGTCTGTAGTCTGCATTAAGACATTAAGCTACAAACCAATATGTAATACCTGTGGCATGTTATTTTCTATTGTTTAAATTGTCACAGCATATCTGTTCTTATGTGAAAACTCTTAAGGATATCATAGCCTACATTCTTTTGGTAATCCATATTCATAATCTTATCATCATGCGTGTGTCCTTCACATGCCCTTGGTGAATCACATATTTCCTCTGAGAATTCATATCCTTAAATCCTATAAAGTTATATACTGTGTAGGCTATCTGTGTAAGGATTTGAAGTACAAAATCCACAGCGTTTATAAATTCAGTAATAATCTGATGGTGTTTAGTATAGTCCAGTTTCAAGCGTCTCTGAGTGTCTTGAAAAGCGCTATACAAATTAAATGTATTATTATTATTATGACTATTATTTATTCTGATATACTGTTTTTTAATATCGTTCCATTCATCAGAGTGTTATGCAGGTGCTGCTGGTGTGAGAATGGACTCCATCTCCATGGCGGCCGGCAGTGCTTCTTTCCTGCCCAACGGTGTGAAGATGATGGCGTCCAGAGAGTGCGGTCGCCTGGCGGCGGTGGTGGGCATCGTGGGCTCGGGCGACTTCTCCAAGAGCCTTACGCTGCGTCTACTGCGCAGCGGCTTCGGGGTGGTGGTGGGCAGCCGGCAGCCGAAGCGAGCCGCCGAGGCCTTCCCGCACGTGGTGGACGTGACGCACCACGAGGACGCCGTGGACAAGGCCAGCATCATCTTCCTGGCGATACGCCGAGAGCATTACGCCTCGCTCTGGGGTCTCAAGCATCTGCTGGTGGGCAAGGTACTGGTGGACGTGAGCAACAACCGCCGCAGGAACCAGTACCCGGAGTCCAACGCCGAGTATCTGGCCTCCCTCTTCCCGGAATCCTTTGTGGTGAAGGGGTTCAACGTGATCTCAGCATGGGCCATGCAGTCCACAGCGAAGGACACATGCAATCAGGTGAGACTTGGCCAGTTAGTCAAGTTTGATATGATATTTGTAAATATTGTTAGTCTTCTACTCTTAAATGTTGTTTTGTATTGTCTGTATTATACCCTTATATTTCCCTTCCCAGGGACCACTAAGGCCTATTCAAATTAGCTATAGCTAGCTCTATTATAACAGTTGTGTAAATGAATAAATTAGTGTGAGGGGGCACGAGTAGATGAAGTTGATCTAAGAGGCAGGCCAACATGTATGGGTAAAGCAGGAGTAGTGTTCATGTTAATGTGTTGCACTTTTGAATTAAAAATCCCAGATGATCTGTTGATGGTCATCCTGGCAATTATAACACAATGGATGGTTAGTCAGAATGGTCCGCCAACAGTTCCATCCGCTCAGAATAAGGTGTTCAAATGGCTATCATAAAAAAACAGCGTAGAACTAGAAAAACAAGACCATGTAATGTTAAACCATAGTCACAGATCATGTTAAAACAAAAACAAGGAGTCACTGAAATTATGATTTGTGGCATACCTACGTACGATGTGTGTATGAATGTAGACACATGATCCCACATGCTGTCTGTAAGCTTAGCTCTTTGAATAGTCTGGCCTGATATTTCCCTCTGAGTTTTACAAGCCAGACGGAGCTCATTGCCAGTGAGAAGCTCTAAGCCAGAGAATGGGCCTTCTGTCTGCCCGTCAAACATGACACAGCAGGTGGTCGGCTCGGCAAAGGAAAGTAGAGGACCTTTTTTAGCACATCTTTGGCGAGAATTAGCTTGATCACATGGTATGGGCTTATGTGTCATATCTTTCAAAGTCCTAGAATATGATGTACCCCAGAGTGTCTTAATGCTGAGCATTTGTGGAGATTGAAAGGGAGTTAGAAGTGTTTGTTGTACCTACTGAATTGTGTATAAGTGTATGAAAGTGTGTTTGTGTTTTTGTGTGTGTGTGTGTGTGTGTGTGTGTGTGTGTGTGTGTGTGTGTCTGTCTATCTATCAATCAGATTTTATTTATATAGCACTTTTCGTACAAAAATGGCAATCCAAAGTGCTTAATTAGCATAGCAAAGATAGATAGGGGGCAGCCATGGCCTACTGGTTAGCACTTCGGACCTGTAACCTGAGGGTTGCCGGTTCGAACCCCGATCAGCAAGGCACCTAACCCCTCACTGCTCCCCGAGCGCCGCTGTTGATGCAGGCAGCTCACTGTGCCGGGATTAGTGTGTGCTTCACCTCACTGTGTGTACACTGTGTGCTGTGTGTGTTTCACTAATTCACGGATTGGGATAAATGCAGAGACCAAATTTCCCTCACGGGATCAAAAGAGTATACTTATACTTAGATGGTCTGATTGCCATGTGTCCCTCTGCACAGGTGTACATCTGCAGCAACTCCCTGGTGGCCCGACAGCAGGTCCAGGAGCTGGCTCGGCAGATGGGCTTTCTGCCCTTGGACATGGGTGCGCTGTCATCGGCGCGTGACATTGAGAACATGCCGCTCCGGCTCTTCCCGGCGTGGCGGGGGCCCGTGCTGGCCGCAGTGGCCCTGTCCATCTTCTTCTTCGCCTACTCGTTTGTGCGCGACATCATCCACCCGTATGTCCATGGCGGGCAGAGCCTCTTCTACAAGATACCCGTGGAGGTGGTCAACCACACGGTGCCTGCTGTGGCCATCACGCTGCTGGCACTGGTGTACCTGGCCGGGCAGCTGGCCGCGGTGCACCAGCTGGGCTACGGCACCAAGTACCGGCGCTTCCCGCCCTGGCTGGACGAGTGGCTGGGCTACCGCAAACAGCTGGGTCTGCTGAGCTTCTTCTTCGCCGGCGTGCACACACTGTACAGCCTGTGCCTGCCCTTGAGGAAGTCTGAGAGATACCTGCTCATGAATATGGCCTACCAGCAGGTGAGCAGGTGGGGAGAGGGAGAGGAAGCGTAATTATTTTCATAGCTTTATTGAAGTGATTTGATTATTTTAATCAGTTGCACTGGTAAAAAAAGAACCTTTAAAGGACTTATTAAAAGTGAATAAGTCTCAGGAGTAGGGCTGGGCAAAAAAATCCATTTTCTTTTTAAATTTGATCACTGAAAAATGATCTGGCATAGGCTATGTCCAATGTCTCTAAATGATCTGCCATATAGGCTATGTCCAATGTCTCTAAATTATCTGCCATATAGGCTATGTCCAATGTCTCTAAATTATCTGCCATATAGGCTATGTCCAATGTCTCTAAATGATCTGGCATAGGCTATGTCCAATGTCTCTAAATTATCTAGCATAGGCTATGTCCAATGTCTCTAAATGATCTGCCATATAGGCTATGTCCAATGTCTCTAAACTTTACCCAGCTGCTGATGGGCAGCAAATAGGATCTGATGCCAAAAGTAATGGCGCTCATTAGTGAGGTCATCCATAAACATAGAGGTTTATGGTTCGTTCAGGCCACCTGGGAATATCAGGGACCCCCCCCCCGTGATTACGTTGTTTTTCCCACTGAGAGTGGTCATGAACGTGTGAAAAACATGGATGGCACAACAAAGGTTAAAGAATACGCTCACTTATCTTAAATAAACAACTTAAAGATATGGTGTAAAACGCTTGTGAAAGAAGGATATGCAGATTTCAATCAAAATCGATTAAAATTGTAAATCGGGTTTTATGTGAAAAAATCAGAGATTATTTTTAGGCCATATCACCCAGCCCTACTCAGGAGTAATGTGTGAATGTGTGTGTGTGTATGTGTGTGCGTGTCCAGGTCCATGCCAACATCGAGAGCTCATGGAACGAGGAGGAGGTGTGGCGGGTGGAGATGTACCTGTCGTTTGGCATCATGAGTCTGGGCCTCCTCTCTCTCCTGGCCGTCACCTCCATCCCCTCTGTCAGCAGCGCCCTCAACTGGAGGGAGTTCAGCTTCATCCAGGTGAGCCCCAGCACACTGCCCTACCTGCACAACCATGGCTAAACACAATAGCAGTCATCATGGTATGTATGTATGTACATGGCTAAACACAATAGCAGCAGGGTTTCTACGCAGTATGGAAAACCTGGAAAAGTATGGAATTTGATTTTAGTAATTTCCAGGTTTGGATAAGTATGGAAAAAAGAAACAAGGGTATGGCAAAATATTTGTGTTTCCAGACTATTGCATCTACAGTACTAATCACTTCACTCAGGTCATAATAAACCATTCCTACTGTTGTGTAGTAGTTGTCAGTCAGAATGGGGGTCCTCAGAAAAAATCTCTCCCACAAGGGAACCCTGGTACCAAAACCAAATTGAAAACCCCAGTTCTATGCACGTGCCCTATACCTAGCTCTGCTATTTTCGGCTAAAACACTGGTAGACTTTTTTGATTTTGTAAAAGTTACCAAGACATGGATACTGCATTATCTGATAAACTGTTCAGTGTTTCCCCTACAATGTATTCATCAGCGGCGCAGCGCCACTCCTGGAATTCAAGTGCCACTGCAAAAAAAGTTGCCTAATTTAAAAAATAAAAAAAAACATGCAAGTGAACTTCAGGAACAGCTGGCGTTCGTTCTGGTTTAATGTCAACAAATAATAGTAGGCTAACGTTGAAGGTGCAGTCAGGGATTCCACAGGAGATCATGCTTGTTTGTGTTTATGTTTAAGTTTATTAGCAGATGCAATTTTGTGCAAAAAAACATAGCCTACATTATGTTAGCCAAGGAACCAAATTAAACACGCCAGCAAGGTACAAGGTACCTCGCCCCTACCTTCAGTAGCCTATTCCCAGATAAATTCCACGCATTGTTTCGTTTTTGTTTGTGATACAGGCAATGCTTTCAAGCCCTGTGTTGCTAAAATACCTAGGCTGTGAAACTAAGGTCTAGCTAGCCTATTGGTGGGTTTAATTGAATTGGAGTAATAGGATACGCAACCATTTACATCTGGAGATAGTTTGTAATTCCTGTAGAGCTCACCAAAATTATAGAAATGATACAAGACACTTATCTCCTATAATCCAAGATAGATTTTCTTCGAGTTTTTGAGCATTTATTTTACCAAATGACATGGAAAACATAATTCATTTCATCCACATATTATGCACCATGCACAACAACGCTGAAGTTAGCTTAAAACCATGAGAATCAAGCAAGCCCCACGGGCCGTCACGGCCTTAAAGTGACAGGCACTCAATTTGACTTGCATATACAGTGTAATGACATGAAAGAGAAGTCTATATAGTTTATGCAGTGCTGTGCAAAAGTTAAGACACCCATGCTGAAATTGGAGGAATAAAAAACATCTTTTGCCTTTTGTCTTAATGCTAATGCTATTACTAATAATGTAAATGAAAAAGGTGAAAGAAAAACATGAATAATCCTCTTCAAGTACTGCAATAATCATGCTTTGTAAATGCTTGTGTTGATGGTTATGTCATAATTTGTAACACTCAATCTGTCCATTTCTTTCACAAAATCTACCAGAAGTCACCATTTAAGGAGTCATTTTTTCAACATTTTCTTTTTTGGGGGGGGGGGGGGGGTTCCTACGATCAACAGCACCGCTGCTGGAAAAATTTCTAGGTATTGCAAACAAATAATACTGTTTACGGTGATTTCTGAGGCCTCTGCCAGCAGTGCACTAGTCTCCAACATATGTAGTATGCTGTATCAAATGTGAGTGCACCTTCCAACACAGCACTTCCTCATCAAAAAGTATCCAACAATGGGCAAGTGTTTTCTGAGGGCTAACAAGTTCATAATAAACTTTATTATACAGCTCTTCACAATTGCTAGAAGAACACTCCATTGACAATGTCTAGAATATGGTCAAAAAAATATACCGAGAAGTTTGAACATTTGAGTATGGAAAAAGTATGGAATTTTGAAATGGAAAATGTGTAGGAACCCTGTAGCAGTCATCATGGTATATATGTATATGTACATGGCTAAACACAATAGCAGTCATTGTATATATTTAAGCAATAAGCCCCAAGAGGCCGTAGGTTACACTGATTTTACAACAGCTAAGTTAGGCACGACGCGCTAGCGGAGTGCCTAAAACCCCCCTTAGCTGTTGTAAAAACAGTGTAACCTACGGACTCGAGTGGCTTATTGCTTTTCTAAAACTGTTACTATAAATACCTGGCAAAGTTTCATAAAGTAAAGGCACAGCAAAAGGAAATGTAACGATTTATTCATAGATAACCATTCTTCCGCTAAGAAATATATTTCCTCTATCTGAATGGTTGCCAAGCAACGTCGAGACGCAGCTACTTTAACTTTTGTATCAAGTTATGGTAGTGCAGTAATATAGCGCGAAATGCGGCCAAGGTGTATGTTTATGCTGCATTTTACAACGGCATTGAACACGATTCAGCCAATCACAATCAAGGACCGGAACTAGGTAGTTCCTAGGGAGGTGTGACGCAAGTGACAGGCAGCATTCCATACCATTTACAGTGCCCATGGCAACCCAGGTTCAAGTCCAACCTGAACCTGAGGTAATTTCTCTCTTTTTTAAAGTATATTTTTGGGGCTTTTGACTCTGGGTGGCAGTGGTACAGGGCTCAGAAGGTAGAGGAGTCAATCAGGAACCGCAAAGTTGTCGGTTCAAGCCCAACTCCTGAACCTGTCGAGATGTCCTTGAGTAAGACACAAACCCCAAAGTGTGAGGTGCCTTGCACTGCAGCCCCCTCCATCTGGGTGAGTGTGAGGCGCTTTGAGTGCTCGGAGGAGTGGGAAAGTGCTTTATAAATGCAGTCCATTTACCATTTATATCGATAAGACAGTGGAGAGAGACAGGAAGAGAGTGGACAAGAGAGATGGGATGGGTTTGGGAAATGACTACAGGCCCAAACTGAACCTGGATCAGAAATCAGATTTTTTTTTTTTTTTTTAAATCAGTGTTTTATTTATTCGGTTCTTTCCGAGCAGAATCAGTATATTAATATTTTTTATGACTCACCGTGGGACACCGTTAGAAAACTGGTTAATAACATTCCATGTAGGGCTACGTGACATGATAATATTCAAATGGAATAAAAAAAATGTCTAACCTATTGATAGGCCTGTATATTTTAGGCTACTCTAGGCTATATTCTTTGCTAATCTCATAGTGAAATATCCAATCTCTCCTTGTTTAAACTCATAAACTTTTATACATTTAGGCTTTTTCTGTACACGGATGAAGACATTGGTTGTTTATGCAAGGTCGTTCATTGTCAAACAACAACAAAACATTGGATTTTCTCGATGCCTTCCCATCTAAGCACAGAAGTTTAAATGAGAAACTATGGCATTTGTTGTCTTGTTGTACAGTATTTACTTGAACATTTTGTTATTCCCCAAGTTGTTGAGAACAGTCATATAACTAATTTTTAACAATAATGTAAGTGTTAGCATGTAATTACTGTCTTCATTTATAGGTGTCAATGTTCTAAAGTTCCAAAATCCAAAATATGTACAATAGCATATTATCTAATAGCAAGCGGTAATATATTCATGTGCTGTATTACACATGTATTATGATGTTGTAATATGCTCTGTTCTTGGTCCCAGTCCACTCTGGGTTATATTGCCCTCCTGATTGCTACATTTCATGGCCTGCTGTTTGGTTGGCGACGGGCCTTCGAGGAGGAGGCCTACCGGTTCTACCTGCCGCCCAGTTTTGTTATCGCCCTGGTCCTCCCCGTCATGGTGATCCTGGGCAAGATCCTGCTGCTGCTGCCCTGCTTCAGCCGCAAGCTGCACCTCATCCGTCGCGGCTGGCAGGCCAGCCAGGGCCGGAGGGACCTGCCGCGATCGGCCAATCACCTGTCCCCTGAGAGGGTCACCATCATGTGACGTCACCTCCAGTCCCGCCGCAATCGGCCAATCACCTGTCTCCAGAGCGGGTCACCATCATGTGAAGTCACCTCAGTCCCACCGCGATCGGCCAGTCACCTGTCCCCAGAGCGGGTCACGATCATGTGACGTCACCTCCATCCAAACATCCCTGGAAACACACTGTGATGCTGCTGACTGTCGCACAACCACTGCCACGTGACGTGACGTGATGGGCTCCCTCACACCTTGTCTCAGTGTAGCACTCATTCATCACTGACATGATGACTGACACAGCAGTCTCCACAGCACTGACACATTCCTGGCACCTCTCTACTCCTTATCGACTAAGCCACTGCTTTGCCATGGATCACTGCAAGATAAGTCTGAAGATGTCTTGCCTGCGTCTGTCCAAACGGTGCACACATGGCCACATGCTTCACTGCCGTGTCTTTACCCTGATAGCAACATCAGGCTAGTCTCGCTGGCTGTTAAAAAAGTTTGTAAAATCAATTGTAAAAAAAACATATTTTTTTCTGTAATTTTGAACATATGCACCTTTTTTGACCCAGACCTTTCATTGTGATTCTTTGAGTGAGGGCCAAATCTAGACGATAGAAATTACAGGCAGTCAGCCATCACGTGGAACATGCCATTATCAGGAAAAAACACTTTGTAAATAGGATCATACAGCCACGTATAGAAGCAGGAGATTTAAGTCTACAGTCTATTTCACACTGAGTCTGTATTTTTCATGCGAAATTGTTGGACGATTGAAGAGCGAATACAACCTCATTTTGTGTCAGTCACGTTTGCACAACGACAAACGCTGACAAATGTTTTTTTGCATCTGTATTGTGTAAATTAATGAGGTTTCCTACTGCAGCTTTCTGTATTTCCCAGACCAAAATCAATGCTTGCAATATTACAGATCTTAGTATGCAAAGGCTTTATGTGTCACTTACTATCTGATTGTGGTCGAGGAGAAACTAAGATCTCTTGTTAGAATTTCTTTTCTAATGGGAATCACATGTGGTCAAAAAGTGGTTTAACTGACTCATAACCATTTTAGCTGCACAGAAAGCTGCTGTGAAGACGATGAGCTGAAACGCTGAAACATGTCACAGACGTGTCTGCATGACACTGCGTTTGCCACTGATGTTTTTCCCATCGCAGACATCAGAGTTATCATTCAGATTTGACTATCAGATTTAGTCAGTCAATGTCTATACCATTCTATGGATATGGAGGAGTCTTGGTTTGGTTGATTTGTCTGCAGTTATAACAAGGTGCACTAACTCTACACTATTAATGTGTCTGGACACAAGCCTCATCCCTACCCTGCAGTGAGAACGCCAACATTTGAAAGGGCGGAGTCCATTTAGTGGAGTAGGAGTCTGCTTCAGGGCTTGCACTGTGTTTCTGTACAGTATGTTCACTGTTGTTACTTGAAATATGTGCCATAGCCAAATAAAGCAAAAAAAACATGTTACTATTCTCCTCTCTGCTATGTCCCATCCCATCATTAGGATGTTTCCATAGTGTAGTGGTTATCACGTTCGCCTAACACGCGAAAGGTCCCCAGTTTGAAACTGGGTGGAAACAGCTTTGGGGCAGCCGTGGCCCACTGGTTAGCACTCTGGACTTGTAACCGGAGGGTTGCCGGTTCGAGCCCCGACCAGTGGGCTGCGGCTGAAGTGCCCTTGAGCAAGGCACCTAACCCCTCACTGCTCCCCGAGCGCCGCCATTGTAGCAGGCAGCTCACTGCGCCGGGATTAGTGTGTGCTTCACCTCACTGTGTGTACACTGTGTGCTGTTTGTGTTTCAGTAATTCACCGATTGGGTTAAATGCAGAGACCAAATTTCCCTCACGGGATCAAAAAAGTATATATACTTATCTTGTGGAGTCTGTGTGGCCTTTTGGGTGCTATGTAATATACCACCAGCAGATGGCGATATCCGCCCCCTCCAAATACACAGGACACTAAGTTTTGTGAAACTTATTCAATCAGTCACTGAAGGGGTATTTGGTCTTGCGTACATACAATTTTCCTGTTGTCATCTCTCTCACACACACACACACACACACACACACACATATGGCCGTGTGGGGTGCAGTGATGTGATCAGAGGTTTAGAGGTAAAATAAGAGGTGGGTAAACTATGAATTCTGATCACGGTAAGGTTGACTGCGACATGCGGTATCGTATTTTTAAAAAGTCATTCAGAACATGTTTGATGATGATGGAGGTTTATAACAATACCAATGATATTAAATGGTTCCTAGAGTGTTGATGAGTGTACATGTTGTGCATGTGGATAATACAGTGTGATTTTTTAATGTTAAAAGTTGCAATTGCTGAATAGACTCTTTCGGGAGGTTGATAAACTCTAATATTTCTGAAATTTCAGAGGTGGATAAACTGCATTTACTTACGTTTAGCCTCCACTACATCCTTGGATGTGATATTGGATGTATAGAGCACTTTCCTTGTTTGGTCTGAATTGTTTGTGACTGAGGAGAGAAGGCCAGTCCCATAGTCCATGGCCTCTGTCACAGGATACTGTATACGCACTGTTGAGCAAATAATCAAACATACAGTTCCTCATTCACATACCCAACCACCAGGCAGTGTGTGTGTGTGTGTGTGTGTGTGTGTGTAAGAAAGAGAGTGAGAGAGTGAGTAAATAACATGCTGCATTAGTTAAAGTAGTTGAGCGTAGTTTTCCATGAAGAGTTTACACACACACACATACACACCGGCACAGGGTAGAGAGCTGGCAGCGTGTCTGTCCTCTTCTCTGGTTGAGAGTGAACCTGCTGCAGAAAGAGGGGGGGGGGGGCGATGGTGATGGATTGGACTCCCGAGTAAAACACTCCATCTCATCACACACTCCTGCCCAGCTCCATCTGTCAAAATGAAAGCAGAGGGTAATAGATGATTTTTAGTGTGTAAGATATTTGTGTGTTTGTGTGTGTGTATGTGTTTAGGCCTGTGTGTTTGTGTGTGTGTATGATTCTGTGTGTTTGCGTGTGTGTGTGTTTGTGTGTGTGTCCCGCCCGCACGCGCATGTTACCATGATCTACGGCTGGGGATAAAACTGTTGCTTTTGAACAGGAGCAGCATCCCATGAATCATCCTGCGCTGGGAAAGAGAGAGACAGACAGAGAGAGACAGAGACAGTCTGAGCCCTTGGCCTTTCATTTCCTCACTCCTCTCCTCCTTTCCTCCCCCTCTCTCCCTCCACACCCCGCCCCCCCCCCCCCCCCCCCCCCCCCCCCCCCCTCCCTTCTCACTCCGCCCCCCTCCCCACTATCTCCTTACTCCTGATTGGGTCAGGGAAACATCAGCCCTCGTCTCTGCATCCAGCCACCTTGATTAATCAGGATGACAGGAAGCACAAACACTAGACTGGCAATGACGACTAACGCTAGTGCCAATATGGCGGGACCCAGATACAGAGACACCGTAAGAACCCTGATAAACTGCAGATGAGGTTCGCCCAAGTTAGTGTGTGTGTGTGTGTGTGTGCCCAAGTGACTCGGGATGTGGAAGGCATTCTGATTGAAGCCCAAGTGGCGTAAATCTCGCCCCCGACTCTCATCCCACCCCTGTTTGCTGCCATTGGCAGAGGAAAGCTCTTACTTTGATTCACATATTCAGAGTTTGAGTTTCAGATCATTTATACCAACTTCTCAAAAGTTTCAAACTGCAGAATTTTGGAGTCACTACTCAAAAGTTTAGTGGTGCACATATTCGTTCAACTTTTTACAGTTTCATAAATAGAATTGTTTGCTCTTCAGAGGAAGACAGAGTCTATATTTCACTCAAAAACATTAAAGCATATTTTGATTGCATATATTTGATGTTAAGCTATTTGCTAGGTTCATATGACTACCCTACCATCATTTCAAAAAATTCAAATATGTTTTTTCCCTTCTTGTTTTTCATTTCTTGCCATCATTCGTTGTAAACCCCTTCATCAGAAGCTGCAGTAAAATGAAGACAGACTTGTGTGTCTCTGTAATAGCATCTTTGAGAAACATGTGAGTCTCTGGTGCAGCATTGCTACCAGTTGCAGATGAATGAGTGCATTTTAAATATTTTATTATCTGAACATTTGGTCCAGATCAACACACTGTTTATCTATTCGCTTCAGCTCATCTTAGCACTAACTTTTGACAGCTCCCTCTCTCTCTGTCGCTGTCTCTCTCTCTCTCTCTCTCTCTCTCCCTGTCTTCACACATTGAGCTTGTGTCTTCCTAAGCTTGTGTTGTAGTGATAAACTAGTGATAACACCAGGATGCGGAGGCCTACTGTCCATTCAAGGTGACAAGACAAGAGCAGTGAGTATATGGTGTGAATACAGTGGGGTCATGCTATTGATCAGCTGATAAAATATTATTATTTAATATTATATTATTATTATTATTATTATTATTAATAAACATTTTCACAATTGCTAAAACACATTTTTAAGCCCTCCACCGCTTTCTCAAGTTTGTAAACTTAAAACCCCGTTCTCATACTATATTCACAAAACTCTTACACCTCTAGCAAAATGAAACAATCACATCAAATTGGTTTTATCTGTGCTCAAAACCAAACAATGGCTTCAGATCATTCGCAAAGTAGTCAATCCCTAAACGCAGTCATTAAAAAAAAAAGGAAAGATTTCATAACTCGGTGGATTCAGCATTTACTGTACACTTTCAGTAAAAATAAAGTATGGAAAAAGCTACTGGAAAAGACAGAATTACTGTAAATTAGAAGTAGAGTCTACAGCAGTGGTTCTCAAAGTAGGGGTCCGCAACCCATAGCCAAGGAGTTTTCTTCAAATTATGAAGTTGTGGTTTATCATTTAAAAAAAAAAAAACATACATACAGATGATGACCCTTTTGTTTCGCATCTTTTGAAAAAAGTGTTGTGTGTTTGCCGGCTTGAGTCCGGGCGAGTGCAGGGCTGAGCCGTGCGTGCAGTCAACACGATGCAGGTTACATGTGTTTTATTTTGTGTTCACTTTTTGCCAATTGTGGTTACCATTATGCATCACAAGTTAATTACAGTATAAAATGTGTTTTATTGCATTAAAATGGGTTTAGAGTTTTGCAAATAGAATCAATGCTATCTGAAAATTGTGTTTCACTAGGTGAAAATTGTTTATAGTTTATGGAAAATTGTTTGAGTGATCGATTCACTTAGTTGCTTTAGTTAAATCCCAGACAATGGATGGATGATATGGAACAAAAGGGTAGGGAATTATATTATATTATCTTAACTAACTGTTTGCTTATCCCAGTGCAAACATCTTATTGAGTTAATCATGGCACTCAAAGCATACACATACCATGCTCGTCTCATCTTACTCACTGCTAAGGTCCTACTGAGCATCAAACTTCATGATCACCTGACTCCACCCAGGCGTCTCCTTTGGCTCTGATAAACTGCTGGTGGGGGTAGACTCACTGTTTATACATTAAGAGCTTGGCACACACCTTAATGCTCAATGCTTAATGTTGTTTTATTATTATTATTATTATTTTCACCTTTTCTGTCTCTTTTTCTGGTAACTGTATCAGGTGTGATGTGGTGTCAGGGTGACGTAGCGTTGAATGGGTGGATGTGTAATGTCTGGTAACTGTATCAGGTATGATGTGCTGTCAGGGTGATGTAGCGTTGCATGGGTGGATGTGTAGTGAGTGACATTGCATAGGCGTTCAGACATGTTGTGCAATTGCCTATGTCTAGATTAATGTTAAGGTTTTTTTTAATGAATGGGATTGTGTGATTGCATGTGTTAGGATTGTGTAGCATGCAGTGAGTTGTGTGGCTGGGTGGTTGAAAAAGCATGTTTTGTTAATCTGGTGATAGAAATGACATTTCCCATGACTGCTGATAAGCTTCCAGAACACAGAAAACTGTGTCACACTTAAAAAGAATAAGAATGATTCATCTCACAGATGGTGGCTGCAGAGTGCAATCCAACTGTCCCTATATGGACATGCTGACGTTTGCCAGACGGAGAAGCAAGCAACACTTCTGTGGAGCCAACTTCTGGGTCACAGAGAGCAACACACACACACACACACACACACACACACACACACAAATACACACATACATACACATACATACACACACACACACACACACACACACACACACACACACACACACACACACCAAAATAGTCACTACGTAACACACTGATTACCTAAAGTGTTATGTTTTAAGAAAAGGATTTTTAAATCATGTTTACATAGCATGTTAGATAGAGTTTTTCCATTACAGAATGTGAATTTAAGATGGAAAAGGCAGCATATACAATGTTCTACATATACAATGGTCCACAGCCTTCCCACAGCATGGTGATGGCCACATTTCCATCCCCCTTTCACTGAAAAAAGACACTTTTAAGGGCAGTATCTGCAGATGCATTCTGGTGCTCTGCTGTGACTACAATATGCCCTTAAACAGCAGCATGCTGATTTCTTATGAAAACATATGAATGCTTTCAGATTTACAACAATGATATTTGAGTTGATAGTTTAGATCATTTTATACTTTCATTATTTCATTAATGTTTTTCTCCCACAACACACAATATACTGTTTATTTTAAAGGCCAACTATATTATCATTCACACACTAAAACACTGCCATTCACAACATAAACCATATGGCCTCTACCATGCAATCAGCCATGCCAGCCGAGAGCACACACACACACACAGCATTCATGGTGGCACGGTGGTAGTGATAGGTAGACTACCATCAACTGCTCCAGGACTAGGAGTGAGCTATGCCATCCATGCGAGAGTGAACAGCAAGACGGTAGAGAACAAGCACAGTGCAGGGTACACACATCCAACAGCTATCTTGCATTTCTGGGAGCATCTAACCCAGTGTGCAGATCCTTCTTGTGATTTTAACAACAGGACTGTAGTCTTCCTGCATTTCTATTTACGCCTGCCCTTTAAGGCCCTTCTGTGCACTACTGTGAGAACAGGACACTGTGCACTACTGTGAGAACAGGACTCTTCATATTTACGTCTGCCCTGCGAGGCCCTTCTGTGTACCACTGTGAGAAGGTCGGCCTCACTTCATCTGCTCTTGTTGTTATTGTTCAAACTGATAAAGGTACTTCCTATTATCACTGATTTACACATTTTGAATCTGTCTTTTAATTATTCTACCTTGTCTTTTAATGGTGCTGGGCTGAGCGTGCTGTCTGACCATGATGTGCGGGGAGACGGGAGGCGAGTCTCTGCTGCAGAGCTCATCACTTAACCGGCCAGAGAGGGCCTGCGGTTGTGCCAACTTCATTTGCAAAGTGCAGCTCATAACCATACTCTCTCTCTCTCACACACACACACACACACACACACACACACACACAAACACACTCACAAACACACTCACACTCAGTCACACACACACACACACACAAACATACACACACACAGTCACACCCCATCACCCCACCCCACACACACACACACACACTCATAGGGGTTATTTTTCGCCAAGATCTTGTATTGATGACGGGAGATTCGGACCACTGCGCAAAGTCTTCTCAAGCACATCCCAAAGATTTTCAATGGGGTTAAGGTCTGGACTGTGGTAAAAATGTCTCATGCTCCCTGAACCACTTTTTCACAATTTGAGCCCGATGAATCCTGGCATAGTCATCTTGGAATATGCCTGTGCTATCAGGGAACAAAAATCCATTGGTCATTCAGTATATTCAGGTAGTCAGCTGACCTCATTCTTTGGGCACATACCATTGCTGAACCTATACTTGACCAACTGCAGCAACCCCAGATCATAGCACTGCCCCCACAGGGAGGCTCTTACCTATTTGCTTAGTTAAATCCAGGTGGTGACCTTTTTTGTGCCAGGCAGTGTATAAAAATATTCTGTAACACTTGACACTTGACAGTATCGACATAAGAGTGACATGACACTGTCATGAACACATGACACCGTCATGACACATAAACCCTAATTCTAATCCTAACTTGCTCTTGGGTGCTCCTTGTTGGTGCCCCCCCCCCCCCCCATCCCAATCCTCCCCCACCTTTCTTATGCAGCCCTTGCCACTTAATCTACTAAACCCCTCTTCTACTGCACATCTTACCCCCCCCCCCCCCCCCGCATAAATGCACACATAGGCTGACACCAGACATAATTTCACTGCATTTCTTACTTCCAGTAACTATATGCATGTGACAATAAACTTCCTTGTATCCTTGTTATGACAAAAACCGGATGTCACTTAATAATAGAAGCGTTATGTCATAAACGTTTATGACTTGTTTATGACACGTTCATAGCGGTGTCATGTCACTCTTATGTCGATACTGTGAAGTAAAGTGTAACCAAATATGCAGTTGAATTACAGAGCAGTGCAATTGGGCATTGATTTGAAGGATGTGTACTGTGTCTCTGGTTGTGTATCAAGACCTGTGATCTCATGCGTATATACTGTATGAAAAAAGATGTGGAAAACGAGTCTTTTGAGACTAGAAGATTTTTAACATTTCCTTTTGAATATTACAGTTTTTGCCTATTGTTACACACTAAAAATGAATGCTTAGACCAAAGCCACAGGTTAAACACATTTTCTACTTTGCACATTGTTTGCAATTCTGCAACACACTTATTGCAAAACACTACGCACAATTTCTTACAATAGACACTTTGTTCAAAAGTGAAATCTCCTGTTATCATTGGGAAAACACAAAATGCAAGCACATCTGTAACTGGTAATACCCACACACATACCTGAAAACACGTACAGAGAAAACTGAACACCAATCAGTCTAGTGTAAGTTCAAGTGTACAGGGGCAGCCGTGGCCTACTGGTTAGCGCTTCAGACTTGAAACCGGTTCGAGCCCCGACCAGTAGGCACGGCTGAAGTGCGTATTACAGGAATATGCTTCTAAGATGTCTCTTTGCAGGACAAGGTATGGAGCAGAGAGCCAACAAGAACGGCTTAAAGAAATTAGCCTATTGCACAATTACGAGCCTGATTAGCCAGAAATAGGCACGGCTGAAGTGCCCTTGAGCAGGGCACCTAACCCCTCACTGCTCCCCGAGCGCCGCTGTTGTTGCAGGCAGCTCACTGCGCCGGGATTAGTGTGTGCTTCACCTCACTGTTTGTTCACTGCTGAGTGTGTTTCACTAATTCACGGATTGGGATAAATGCAGAGACCAAATTTCCCTCACGAGATCAAAAGAGTATATATACTTATACTTTATATTGAGTATCTGCATACAGTTCTGTATTTGCCCCTTTACTCTCCATTTCTAGAATCAAAGCGGGGTTTTAAGGGAAATGATTTGATTAACGTATTTTAGGTGCGGAGAGCATTCAGTAACCAACAATATCTCATTTTTCACGGAGGTGGCGTTTAGCTGGTTTTGCATCTGAACTCTTCAATTATTTTTCAGTGTGCCAATGAAATGTATATGACCACCAACCACAAACCTGCATGCCTCTTTTGCAAGCAATGGAAAGGACATGCAGAGAAATTGAGGTGGGGTCAGTTCAAGGGTGGATATGGCACACAAGGTGACATTTTCCCCGTTGCCTGTGCCTGCAATGTTGACAAGGACTTGTGGCCAGATCTGAACAAATGTTTTTGTTTTTCAATAGCAATTTCTCCAGTAATTGTTTTTTTGTCTTTTTAATTTTGTTTTGTTGCTACATTTTTTGTCTGTTTAGAGTACATTCACTTCCAGTATTGCCTTGATAACTGTGATTCACTTACAGTATTGCCTTGATAACTGTGATTCTATTTTTCTTTACTTCTGTAGGAATGTTTGTTTTTTAAACCTTTTGTTGCAAAAAATATCAGCTGATTAGTGCAGAAATTCTGCTTTATGAGTTTCACAGAAGACTGAGTCTGAGAAAATAACAATACAAATAGAAACACAGAGACTGCAATGTTTTATATAAAACACATCAGTGTGTTGCTGTTGATTTGAGAGAGTAATTCAAATGGTGCATGTGTGTATTGTTTTGTTACAATAATTACATTTTTAGAAAGGATTGTTGAGTTTTGGTTGCAGTGTTTCATTTTGGCATAGATGTGAGTTGTTTATCTCCAAGTACGGTATGTCTTATTTGGCTTTGGAGTTTTGACATAATGAGCCAAATTCTGCAAAAAGTGTGTAAGCAATAGGCAAAAAGTGTAATTTATATAACAGGTTCCTTAGTGCCAAACTTGAGTTTAGATATTCACACCATCAGCACAGTAGTTAAGATATACATCTGTGAAACAGCTTTGGTAAGTAACTCAGTTCAAAGTGTCCAAGTGTTTCCAGGGTGGAGAAAGACTATTAATGGGCTGAGGCCAGACAATTGTTTTCTGCCTGCAGTCCTTGCTTTCACTAGAGCAAGGTTTGAAATAGTGACTATGGTTTCAAGAACTGAACAGTTCCTGTATCTCTCTCTCTCTCTCTCTCTCTCTCTCTCTCTCTCTCTCTCTCTCTCTCTGACTAGAGGTGGATTTGCTTTGCTATCACTTACCCCTGGAGGTAGGGCAGTGGGTTTGATGGATGGTTGGACTGTGTATTTCTTTCTCTAAAGGAGTTTCATTGCCTCTGTGGTTCGGGCATTTAAAGCTAGAGTGAAAAGAAAGGGTGCTGTCCTGGACCAGTTGAGCTTTAATCAAATCAAAGGAGATAGAAAGGCTTGACTTTGTCTGACAGGGCAGTAAATATTGATTATGGGTTAAAGGCAATTACAGTAATGGAGAAAAAGCCTTGAGCCAAACTTGTCTTGGCCTGAAACGGTCTGTGTTTAGCACTAAGGCTTGGCCATGAAGGCTGAGATTTAAAAGTGCTGCAGCGTATTACAGGAATATGCTTCTAAGATGTCTCTTTGCAGGACAAGGCATGAAGCAGAGAGCCAACAAGAACGGCTTAAAGAAATTAGCCTATTGCACAATTATGAGCCTGATTAGCCAGAAATATATCAAATTTTTGTGACAGAAACCTGCATTTAACAGATTTGCCCTGTGCGGTAGCGTAGTGAGTTTATAGGGATTAATACCAGCTTCACTGCCAAAGTTTGAAAATCAAGTTGGAGCACAGTATCAGGTGCCTATACAGCCTCTTATTCTGACAATTAGTCTTTTCTAATTAGAGCTATGTGGAACGAAAGAAAAATTAATAACATGTGCACGTTGTCACGTTGTGCCATTGTTTATGGCTTGACCCTGCTAGTGATTGTATGTTAATAGGCCTGCCATGCTAAAGGGACTAGCTTGGCATGGGTGCCAATGCAGGGAGAGGAAGGAGGACTCTTGGCCACACCATACAGCTACAGATGGCCATGGAACGGCAGATGGTACTGCCTGTCCAAATGCTAAACTGTAGCTCACACACACACACACTCATGTACACACATGCACAAACAAACACAGCGAAAGAGCCCTCTTCAGTTATAACCAGGATTCCAAAGCATTAGCCAAAAGTGAAATTCACACTGAATCCAACGGCATGCTTCCGGCTAAATTTCCTGTTTCCTTTTTCAGTTCAGTAGTTTTATTTTTTCCACAAACAAACAAATACACTTGCACAGACTCTCTCTCCATCCCCACCCCCTCTCACTCACACACACTTTCTCTCACACACACACACACACTGTCTCTCTCTCTCTTACTCTCTCTCTCTCTCACACTCACACACACAAACACACACACACACACACACACACACACACACAGTATGCATTTGGCACACATGCACAAGGTAACATGTATAAACACCAACCCAAGTGCTTTGTGTATAGTACATCTGTGGGTAAGAAACACGTTTCATCACTGGCACTGCTGTGGTCATTGTTTGCTTTTCTCCGATAAATAATACTAATTTAGCTCAGAATATGCAGTATAAGGCTTCACCGATCAATAGCATTTGGAAATGAATTGCCAGGTAGAAAAGTCAGACAGAAAGATTTCCATCTGACATTGCATCCCTCTAGCATTGTGGATCAGTGCTGTATATAGAGCCGGTGGCCCACAGCAGCACTCATTATTACAGACTAAAATGTGCTAGCTAAGTGTGATAGCTAAGGGCTTGGCAGACACACTTGAGGCTTTCAATGGGAAACGGTCTCCCAGCAGGACCATTTAGGACATCATGTTTCTGTTTATTTTAGAATAGGACAGGTGGGCAGAGAACTATAACCTGCACTTGCTTCATACGCCTTGTCTTTAAACCTTTATGATTTGTGACTTCAACAAGTTCTAGTTCTGTGCTAGCCTATAGACCCTTTCAACTGCTTAAACAGACAGGAATTGCTAAGGCATTTCTGGTAGCACAGAAAACAACACTGAGCAAATGGTAACTTGGGGACAAACAAAATAAAAAAAGTAAACATTTTGTAGAGCATTACGGTAGTCAGATTGATTTTCATATCAAAGTATGTGTGTTGGTTTTGAACATTTCAACCGGAAACCCTCTAGGAATAGATTGAAAGGGTCTACAGTACAGGCCAAAAGTTTGGACACACATTCTCATTCAATGCGTTTCCTTTATTGTCATGACTATTTACATTGTAGATTCATCAAAACTATTAATGAACACATGTGGAATTATGTACTTAATAAAAAAAGTGTGAAATAACTGAAAACATGTTTTATATTCTAGTTTCTTCAAAGTTGCTATTTTTTTTTATTATTTAATACCAAATATTCATCTGGGCCAAATAATTTTGCATTCATTTTGAATCATTAATTTTGATGCCTTCAGTGAGAATCTACAATGTATATAGTCATGAAAATAAAGAAAACGCATTGAAATGAGAAGGTGTGTCCAAACTTTTGGCCTGTACTGTATATAACTTGCTTTTCAATACAGTGAATGATGGTGGATTGATACAGGGGTTAGAGGCACTTTTTGGAGCCCTGATGCCATATCCTTGTAAATTCAAAAGGCATATCTACACATTATATTGTACACATACTGATACAAGCTGTCAGGAATCATTTTTTCTGGGTCAAAAACAGGGGTAGAGCCTCCATTTCTGAATCAAGGACAGAGGTGGAATGTTAAAGTTTGAAGTAACATTTTTCAATGTTAAACCCTATGAGACAGTACAGTGCTAGTACACACACACACACACACACACACACACACACACACACACACACATACACACACACCAAAGAACTATGTCAGTGTGCTGTTACCTGTAGCAATAACTGTTTTGTGTAACTAGGGATTTGGTGATAACAGAGGTGACATGCCAAGTGGAGTCATGGCCACCCTTAGTTGTCCTGAGACAAACAGGTTTTTTGACAATGACAAAACGCACGCTTGAAATCAGATCTGACAGTTTTCCATCTGTTACCTGAGAGGAAGGGGTCTTCCTGATGAGCTGATCTGGGTGGTCAGTGACTTCAGAGATTATGTGTAAAAAATATCAGGTTTGGCTGCTAAGTAAGGTACCAAATAGTATTTCTCTCTCTCTCTCTCTCCCTCTCTCTCTCTCTTTCTCTCTCTCTCTCTCTGCCTCTGTCATTATTTTGATGTTAAAAACTCTTGTCTGTAGAAAATGACAATAACTGACTGACAAATCCATTGCATGTGTAACAAGCCAAGTGCTAATCTCGCTCTCCAGATCCTCAGGAGACATGCGAACAATGAAGCTTGAAGGTGTTTCTTTTAGTTTCCTTGGAGGCATGCCAGTTCGCTTCCCTATGGATTCTGAAGGAGACGAGGTGCAGGTAAAGTCTCATTATTCTTTAATGGAAAGGCCATAATGTACTATAATATACTGTATATACTGTATATATACACATGACAGACTGTGAAGGGTGAAGCGCACGGCACAACACCAAGGAATAGTGAAGGCCATGAGTGTGAAGGTGCACAACACCAAGGAATATATATATATATTGGGAGCATTTATGCCTTTAATTTGATAGGACAGGGAAGGGAGTGACAGTAAGCAAGATGGAGAAAGAGATGGGGTGGATCCGGAAATGACCCGGGTCAGACTCAAATCTGGGTCCCCGTAGGCATGTGGACCCCAAAATGGTCTGGGTGCTGTATAGCTGTTACTTTCATAGTGGTCCTCAACAATATTACAGTAAAAGTGTATTTCACACTCTTTAACTTCAATGTTAAAGGGACACCAGGCAACGTTTTCGTGTTAATTAATCATCTTCGTATGTTGGTATATGGTTAAATGACTCATTACAGGGCGAATGAAGACTCTCTCGCCCGCCCTTACTGCCTGTAGGAAGAATATTGCGCTTGCAAGTTCGGTGTATCGTACCCCCCGACCTTCAGTCTCACAAAGTCTCTGACGTCGCGTGAAGCAGGATCAGTTTACATCCTGCATCCCCAGCACAGAGGCAGGCTACAGAAACGATTGTTGCAAACGTGTGTATAATGGTAGAGCCAGCGAATAAGCAGCGAAAACCCTTGACGGAAGATGCAAAGAAAAGGAAAAGAGCTTCAGACTGAGCGAGGGCTCGCACACGTATCGACACGTACAGACGCTAGAGGGAGCTTTGTAGAAAAAAAGCATCAGGCTTGCCTGGTGTCCCTTTAAAATGCTAAATGCTAATTAGCTTAAATGTTATTCTACTGCTGTAAGTCGCTTTGGATAAACAAACAAATGTTAATGTCTATGGTGGCTCTATCAGAAGGGTCTTGGAATGTACAGTATGTGTGTTGTTTTGCAGTGACTATCTACTCAAAAACCCCTAAAACAAACAAACTAACAAAAAACAGTTTGAAAAGGAGTGAGAGCAGAGTTTGAGAGCTGAAATCTGGAAATAGAACACAGAACAATAGTAAAGTAAATACAAGCCTGCAAACCAGCGGGCAGCTGTGCCCCACTGGTTAGCACTCTGGACTTGTAACCGGAGGGTTGCCGGTTCGAGGCCCGACCAGTGGGCCGCGGCTGAAGTGCCCTTGAGCAAGGCACCTAACCCCTCACTGCTCCCCGAGTGCCGCCGTTGTAGCAGGCAGCTCACTGCGCCAGGATTAGTGTGTGCTTCACCTCACTGTGTTGTGTGCTGTTTGTGTTTCACTAATTCACCGATTGGGTTAAATGCAGAGACCAAATTTCCCTCACGGGATCAAAAAAAGTATATATATACATACTTAAAAGCCCCTTTGTTTACATTGACTTCACCGTAACCTAAGAGACAGTAATGTATGATCTGCCTGTAACCAGGTTAAGAACATGAGAACATGAGACCATAGCCTATGGTCCATAGGTCTCAAGAGGCACGAGAGAACAAGCATTTGCTATGGGGAAGGACCTACGATGAAGTCTTCTGGGGCTGTGGAAGTATAGTGGCTAAGGAACTTGGTTGGCATGCAGTGGTGTGGGTTTGATTCCTGGCTGCCACCCTTCTTTGGGAGACTGGCCCCGGCAATTGGTATTTGTAAGTTGCTTTGTATAAATATGTCAGCTGAATGCATGAATAAAAATAAAACAAAACAAAAAGGGTTCAAGACTTTCTGATTGCATCAGAACCACATCACATGGTCACAGAGACAGTGTGTTTATAATGACTGAGCAGGTGCCTTTGAGTGCCTTGAGCCGTTTAGCATCAGATTTGACCCACAGCCAAAGTATTTTGGTATGCAACAGCATCATCACGGCAAATATGCAGAATGGATACCTGGCCACTGGCCAGCTTCTACACTCTTAGTATGCAGCTCGCTCGTGTCCGTCCTCCTTGAAAGCTTCCGTGCCAGCGTTCCACTTCACTCATCTCCAACTCCTAAGCCACTATTATGTTGAACTTCAGACCACTTAACCTTGGACTTAAGGGACACGTGCCATTAAAACAGCAGTCTTCTATTCTGTTTTTACAAATGATACTAAGGGTCTGATTACAATGTTTAGCCTCTATACAGTGCCACACATCATTTCTTTTATGAGAGAGTCCTCTGTATCAGTTTATTTCTACATATTTTTGGTTTAAATTATATACTGTATATTTGCTGACCCATATCTAGGGCAACGCCTATGTTTCTGTGTATTTCACTCTAGTTTGAGCTTGTAAAATCGACTGGTACCCATATAATCACCAACCCACGCAGTTAAATGTCAATAAGTTATCTGACATATCTCTGTAGGCTGCAGTGTTGATTAAAGGAAAATTCCGGTATTTAGTCCCTTTTCTCCCTTTTCTGGTTTCTAGCCACTCGGTGAGTTGCACAGTTTTAAAAACGAATGTTAAAGGACAATTCCGGTGCAAAATTAACCTAGGGGTTAATAACACATGTGTACCGAGTTCGACCATACGCTGGGATTTGTTTTCATTCTAGTCGAATGTGACCAGTTTAATTGCAAACCGCTAATTAGCGTTTAACGCTAGCCTTCGGGGCACACGTACAGTAAAAAGAAATCGCTATTTCTATACCACTAACAAGGCTCAAAATAGCACCACACTTACACGGTAGCATAATGAGGGTCTCTACATGTAAACCGAAGCATTGAGAACTTTGTAAGTGTAGCCTACAGGCAGTTTATTAAAAACAAACACATTACGTTCACGTCTGGTATACGGAGCCCCTAAGGGGACATGAGCAAAAAAATATCTAAAGTTTAGTTTCATGTGCTCACCTGAAACTTTCATGTTCTCACGTGAAACTTTCAGCACATGAAAGTTTTGTGTGCGCACGCAAAACCTTTTCACATGAAACTTTCATGTGCGCACATGAAACTTTCACATGAGCACATGAAACTTTCACGTGCGCACATGAAAGTTTCACGTGAGCACATGAAAGTTTCAGGTTAGCACATGAAAGTATTATGTGAGCACATGAAACTAAACTTTAGGTTTTTTTTTGCTCATGTCCCCTTAGGGGCTCCGTAGGTTCATATACAGGCAGGCGATGTAAACTAAAATCAAACGTAATTTGCTCAATATAGGCCTATCAGAAATAATAGCTCCGATGTAACATAACTTGTCTAGTGTAGCCTACTTAGTGGATGTCCATCATGCTCTGGTATATCGCCACCTCCAATTTCTTTTCAGGACATGGAAAAAGTTTCAACTACAGCCCTGCTTATCAATGAGGGGAAATCTCCAGACCCTACAAAACACTGCGTCTCTTGGGTGTCGCGACGCAACACGTCCCACTTCCAGAAGTGCGAGGTTGTGTTGCGGCATTGACTACAGGTAGCTCTCTCTCTCTCGTAGCCCTTTCTCGGAGCTCCCGCTGCTCTTCGTCGGTATATTCCGGTTCGAAAAGATAAGGACATCCATCAAACCGAAAGGGTTCATCCTCGATGTCTTCAAATTCGTTCAAATAACCTGCCATCTCCTATGTCTCCTGTTTGCGTCAGTGCTTTCTTTTGGCAACAACGTTTCACGATTTTCACTTCACATCCCAGAGTTCTGTTTTCCCAAGGCGCCTGCCTGTATGTGAACCAGTCGTGAACGGTAATGTGTTTCTTTTTAATAAACTGCCTGTACACTTACAAAGTTCTCAATGCTTCGGTTTACATGTAGAGACCCTTATTATGCTACCGTGTAAGTGTGGTGCTATTTTGAGCCTTGTTACTGGTATAGAAATAGTGATTACTTTTTACTGTACGTCTGCCCCGAAGGCTAGCGTTAAACGCTAATTAGCGGTTTGCAATAAAACTGGTCACATTCGACTAGCATGAAAACAAATCCCAGCGAACGGTCGAACTCGGTACACATGTGTTATTAACCCCTAGGTTCATTTTGCACCGGAATTGTGGGTTGTTTTAGGACATGTTTGAGCATGCCTGTAGGCAGCCACTCTGACTAGTCAAAGGCGATTCAAAACGAGTCAAAAAAGTCGAGACAGGACCAATTGTCAAAATGTCGGTGTCCACCACTCTAGTTCATCCAAAACAAACCAGAAAAGGGACTCAAAGTGCTAAATACCGGAATTTTTCTTTACTTTTCTTTTTCTTTAATGATTGATAATTGCTGGTGATATACATCCTGTCCATCATTTGTCAACCACCTCACATACTAACACAACTATTAGTTAATGCCAGTATTCCGTGTGACCCAGTGAATATGGTCTTTGCACAAGCCGACTGCAAGCAATACTGTATAACAAGTTGTGAGAGTATAGCAGAGAATGGGTGGGCCCCAATCCACATCATAAGATAAATATGTGTTCAATTCTGTTCATTATGTCATTATTTTATTCCGGTTTTCCAGTAGGGGAAAGAAGTGTGTCTCATTTTTGAATGACAGTGATAGTGACACATAAGTAGACAGAAGACAGTGACACATAAGAAAACTGGGTTTTTTTGCAACTTGTACAACTTTTAACTTTTCAAAACACCAAAGCAAGTAACTAAGAATTAGCTCCCGCACTGAGGTCTCTAAATTTGTCTGCGGTTTGTTTTTGCTTTAGTTTAGTTTAAACAGGATGTTTGAAATTGGATCCAAAGCAGAAAAATGGTCAGGCCATCCACAAGAGACACATAAAAGTGACACAGAGACCATGTGCGCCAAGTGTTGCCCAAGACACAGATTCGGCAGTGCTCTGGGAGGGCCGACTTCACCCTGGACTGCCTGAGACTCTGCCCAGCGTGGGGCATCCATGTGGGACTAAGGCGACCACAGCAGATTGCGGTGGGAGTGTGCGGAGGGTGTTATGGACGAACAGATGACAGAGCAGCCCACCAGTCACTCATCTGTGCCATCAGCCACCACATGCCTGCCAGGAGGACTCTGAAAACTGGGACACCACAACAAACAAACAAACAAACACATAGGAAACAACACTGACGTGTGTGAAGTGTTGGGAGTGTCAGAGGAGTGTGTGTGTGTGTGTGTGTGTGTGTGTGTGTGTGTGTGTGTGTGTGTGTGTGTGTGTGAGCGAGAGAGAGAGAGAAAAAGAGAGGGTGTGTGTGTGTATGAGGGAATTTGGGAGTATGACTTCGTAGATTAGTCTAAGTGTAAGAACAGATGACGGAGCAGCCCACCAGTCGCTCATCTTTGCCACCAGCCACCACATGCCTACCAGGAGGACTCTGAAAACTGGGACACGACTACAAACAAACAGATAAATAAACACAAAACTACACTGAGGTGTGTGAAGAGTATTGGGAGTATCAGAGGAGCTTGTGTATGTATGTGTGTTTGTGTGTGCTTGGTCAAATATCCGCCTGATGCAGCACCTTTATGGATTCCCTTGAAGCACAGCAGATGTTGTAATATTGTATTGAGGTTACCCACCCAGGTTAATAACCCTCACAGTATTCTCCCTTGTCATCCCATCAACTGCTCTGCATGGTCTCCTCTTTATTAGTCTGCTTGAAATCATACACGTACCGTCTTTTTTTTTCAGTAGGATTCTTAGACTAGTTTATATGGGAATGTTGTTTTTAGAATAGAATAGAATAGACACAATAACATCACTGGACAGACAAACAGACTCGATTACAATACCCTCGGCCCCTCGTTCGGAGTGAGGGTAATAACTTCAAGTTAGATGAAGAGCTCTTGTGGATGACTTACAATCTCAGCTGACAGCCGAGATTTTACGTAAAGCCATAAAGGCTACACCATCCCGACAAAACATCTGATGCTGAGCAACCCAGTGTCTCTGGAGCAGTCTTAAATATCTTCGCTCTTTAATACAGTATCTTCGCTCTGCCAAGTCTGTGCCAATATGTGTGGGTTCAGGATCTGAACGATTGTCAGCAGCAGCAACATCTATGGTATACAGCCTCCAGGACTTATTACAGCTCTAGTAAATCAATCCTCTCACTCCTCCACACACACACACATACACACTGTCATACACTTACACACACACACACACACACACAGAGTCTCTCTCTCTCTCACACACACACACACACACACAGAGAGAGAGAAGCATGCACACACACACACACACATAAACACAAACCCACACACAAACACAGAGAGAGAAGCACACACACACACAGAGAGAGAGAGAGAGAAGCATGCACACATACACACAAACCCGCACACACACACACACATTCTCACCACAGATGGCTGAAGCCCCTTTGCTAATATCCCGGTGGGATATCTCATATAAACCCGGCCTGCTTTAGCTGGTTATAGAAGGACCTGGAGTATTGGCTGTTCTGCGGAAGTGTGGGTTGTGATCCAGTTTATTTCTGTACATCATATCTAACTTTTATCCTTTTGTCCCCGCTCCATCTGTCATCCGGTTTAATCCACTTTGCCATCCATCCGTTTGTACACAAGCACAGGTTCAGGCCTCACTTACCCCCCTGAACCCCAGTAGTCAGCTGAGGTTATCACCTATGAGCAGCTGGGCAAAAGACAGTGCTGATGCACTGGCTAAATTATACAATATTCATGTGCATTTTATTGATTGTTTTATAACTGTACAAAATAATTTTTACACACATATTTACACTTATTAATTTAGCAGACACTTTTTTTTATCCAAAATAACTCACTTGTCAATTATATTACAAGGGCTATACTGTCCCCAGAGCAACTCGGGGTTAAGTGCCTCGCTCAAGGACACATTTATAAATCTATTTCTTTGTATCTGTAGCATTGAGATGTTCCCTTTTTCCTTCCTGTGTTACTGTACTGTGAGAACATTCGACCTGGTCATGTTCTTTAAGTTACCCTTTTCTTTAAGGACCAGTGAACTCTAGTTTTGGTTTGCTTGTGCCTATTACCATCTGCCCTGTCTGTTTTCTGGGGTTGTTCTATGAGTGTATCCATAGCGAAGTATTAATTGATCATAAATGAGTGCTGTTGATGGTGTGGATGGGCCTACTGGTTGTTCTCCTCACTCAACCCTGGCATAGCTTGCCCCTGTACAGGGCTGGATCCGAACTGTTTCTTTCTTCATGGTGTGGGGGGAGGGGGGGGGGGGGTGTTACACTAGGGGGGCACTGCATTGATGTGCACCTATAAGCGTAACACAGTGTGGTATTTCGTTGTGGTATTTACAGATCTTCAGTGTGTAGTGCTTGTTATGTTGCAGGCTTTGTTGCCGTTGTGTTTACGGTCTCCTGTGTCTCACCAGGGGACCCCTGAGCTGGGGGTTGCGTGGGCCAGTCCGACCTTTCTGTGCCGAAGAGAATTAACCAGTTTTCCTCAGCGGTGCCCTCCATTTTTTATTCATGATACTTTGCCTGTGCATGTATACAAACTTATACATTTGAGCTATTTATATAAATACATGCCTCTTTGTCAACTGTCCTTGTGTGGGAAAGGCATAAAACCAGCCACATTACACACTAGGAAAGATTAAGGGGTTTCTCCTGCCCTTGGTGAAGTCAACATAATAAAGTAGGTGTTCTGCATGTCAGGAACCACAAATGTACTGTATATACATTTATTTTGAAATACATTATTACTGTCTCTTTCATGTCTTTGATTCTGTATATGGACCACTAAGACCACCAGAGGATGAGCGTGCATAAGTGTACCAGTCAGAGAAAAAATCAAAGCAGATAGTAGATTGAAGTGTTTGGTAAGTGCATGGTAAGTGCATGTTATGCACATCGGGTTGATTAGATGTGTTGGGAGAGGAGGCACACGCAAAAGAGTTGGGTGTTCTAGAGTGTCTTAAGGTTAGAGAGGTATGTCCCATGCTCTAGTAGGAATTGGTAGAATGTTCCATTATCATGGGAATTACAAACTAGATGTATCGCTAAGCAGTACAAAATATGACCGCCGTTCAGTCCTGCACATTCTCTCCGCAAAAATAAATCATGCTTGCAATTTGTCTCCATCTCCTACTTTGTGTATGTAAATGAGTGTGTGTGTGCAAGGGACACTTATTATAATGTAGAGTGAAGTGCTGCCTTTCTTCTCTAAGAATCAGTGTAGCAAGTTTCCCCTCTATGCAGCGCCACCACTGCCACCTACTGGACAAATACGGTTTGCAGGAAAAACATAACTAAAAGTAATCAAGAAATTAGATATTAAACTACAATAATGTAATCCTATTAGTAGGCTATTTTTGAGTGGGTTACATGTGCATGTGTGCATTTGCTTTTGTGTATATGTGCTTCTCTGTATGTGTGTGTGTTCGCTTGTGAGTGTGTGTGGGGGGGTAATGGGGTGTGTGTGTGTGTGTCTGTGTTTCTGGTGTTGCTCTGGTTGTTTCAGTGCATGCGTATATGGTGTTTGTTATGGGATTCTGTACTGTGTTCTGGTTGATGGCTGTTTCAGTGCATGCGTATATTCATTCATGTGCAAATCTGTCATGTCCTCATGCCACTCTGTGTTTCCGCTGTATGAGTAATGCGAGTGTTGTCATCACCAGTCTGATATATACTGATAGTCATGCTGACAACGGACAGCAGCTGTGCCTACTCACATGAAAACAAGGCAAGCAGACAGGCCTCATTCACAGGCTGACATTTTCCATTTTGTAGTGTGGGAAGATGGAAAAGGCCTGAATGTATGATAAAGATTAAATTAATAGATATAAAATGAAGCTCACATTTTGAATAAGCTTATAATAAACTATTGTCTAGAAATATCTGGAAAGGCTTAAAAGCGGTCATGATGGTTTGATTGATGCCATGTCATCTTTCTCTAAAATCAGGTGGAGAACGCTGGTGAGACTTGGCGCCCTCTACTGGACGGTGGTGATAGCGCCCTAATAATTTGGGTGGATATGTATGTGACTGTATATCTTCGAGCCTTCCCATGCATCCCATGGACGAAGCGTCCGGCTGTTTAGGCCTGCTGGGTCGGCGTGAGATGCGAAGAGATCGGAGGAAGAGGAGAGTGGTGGTGTGTGTGTGTGTGTGGGGGGGGGGGGGGGGGTTGGGGTTGGGGGGGCTTGCGCTGATAACACAGCCTGGCTTCAGATCCAACATTCCGTGACGTGGGTCGCGCTCGGTTCTTCGTATGTGTGTGTGTGTTTGAGAGGGAGGGAGGGAGAGAGATGCTCTGTTTTGTGTTGGGGGACGGGGGGTTGAAAGACGCATGCGCACTGTGGTGATGTATGGTTGAAAACGGATCGGGCAGCTATGCCGCGGAGGAGCAGCCGAGGCGGAGTATGTAGGAGCTTATAGCAGTGCTGTCCGCAGGCGCTGAAAGACACCGGCCAGTCAACAAAGAAAGCGGAGATATTCGGCGAAGAACACGATAAGGGCCTCTTTTAAATTTCTTCACATTTGTGCTAGTCGACGAATTTTCTGGGTAGTGAGTGCCACATCTTCAGCAATGTTTCCAGCCGCGTGAACGCAGGGAATTTATTCCTCCTTTTTTATTTGCATTTAATAAAACAACCAAACAATGCACGGGGTCGCAATGATTTTGTTAGCATTCGGTTCTAGAAGACATTTGAACAATCTTTGTCAAGAATCGCTTTGCTTGCACTTCATTCTGTGGATTTTAACGTTATGTGCGGTCCACGCAGAGGAGCGACCGTTCAGTGTTGAGGTAAGGAGTGGACGAAAGGTCACTTCCCCTGTTTCAGTCCCATTAAAGGAATATAACATTTCTATATGGTGTAGGCTATGAAAATCAAGAAAACGGACGACGCTTGACGGCATGGAATCGAGTCTTACAATGAGTTCAGTGTTTAGACCCTTCTTGAGCGAAACGTTCGCCCTCAGGAAATGGAGGGACTGGCAGTCCTGGTACCGCTCAACTCCCTCGGTTGTTCACAATTTTACCCGGGATTATCTTTCTGTGATTCAGGCTACACTTTAATGACAGGTGTTTATGTAAGAGTGCAAAACTCCTGTCATGCCGTTATTTTAAGCATTGGTAGGAAAAATCAGACGGTGGTGGTAAAAACATCTCCGGGCAAGTATTGCGCTGGTCATATGAGTAGTGCAGCGACCGAGGCCGAAATAGAGAATACAGTGTTCAAGTTTCGGAAGCTTGAGACACACACTTTCAACGGTTTCTTTTTGTTGTCGCTGCCGGTCGTCACTTTTCTACCAGTTTTATGTCAGGTGGTTGCGTTTAGTTAAAAAAAAAATGGCTTTATTTGCCAGATACGTCAATGTTTTGGCCACTCAGCTCAGGACTATTGTCTGTGTATTTTTGACTCCAGAACTCTTATATCACATATAAACACTTGTGTCACTGCAAATATATGCACCCGGGCTTGGTAGATGAACTTAGAGTTGAAATGGCTCATTGTACAGACACAAAGAATATGCTCAAGTCAGGAAAAGTCGAGTGTGGGAATCAAACTGAATAGCGCTTGGCTCGCGTCTGTTCCCTGAGGCCAAGCGGACGGACTGGCTCTGCAGGTCACCAATGAAAGGGAGCTGGAGAGCTTTTTTGGCACGAGGAAGCACACCATACTGTGTGACATAGGACAGAGGGCACTGCCAGTTAACCACCAGGGCCCTCCCGTCTGCCGGAGTGAGCTGATGCCATCACCATGCCCCCCTCATATAGCTATGCCATCCAAAGTCTAAAGGTTGAGGGAATTGCAAACATAGATTTGCACTGGCAAAAAGAGGCACAAGCGTGATTGCACACACCAGCCAACACATCAGCTCTGAAGCGAGTTGCTAAATTAGGTTAGTACCAGTAGGAAAGGATCCATGTGCGTTAAATGAAAGGACAAAGAGAAAGACAGTGGAGAGACAGAGATATTTATACTCTGTGCTTCTCGCTCTCTGATGTTAAAAATGGATGTGGGCGCAGAGCAAAGAGCTTTATTGGCGTGGTTTGGCCAAGGTTTGGTCGGTCTGGCGCTAGAAAATACATATAGTACACACACACACACACACACAGTGGTTCTCAGAGTTGAGGAAAAGGATGAGCCTCTGCTGTTCAGATGAGAGGCCAGGGATCTGGTGGGGAATAAAGGTCTGCTTTATTTCGTGGGGAGGCTGTGTGGTGGATATTTTTAGTTGGAAAAGTGAATGTGTGTGTGTGTGTGTGCACGCGCCTTGTGTTTCACCAGGTGTGTGTCTGGTGAGACAGTTGAGTAATGCCAATCACTGGGAGATAAATGGAAGATTCATGTGTTTGTGGAGAAACTATTGTGTGTGTGTGTGTGTATGGTAGAGAAACTATTGTGTGTGTGTGTGTGTGTGGTAGAGAAAATATTGTGTGTGTGTGTGTGGTAGAGAAACTATTGTGTGTGGATGTGGTTGTTTTGTGTATGTGTGAGAGGGAATGTGTGTGTGTGTGTGTGTGTGTGCACACAAATTCACGCTATGAGTCCAATGAGTGAAAAAACTGTGTATGTGATAAAGATTGTGTGTGTGTGAGTGTGCATATGCTGGTGTAGAGATTATGTTATTATAGTTTGTGTGTGAGCATTCTAGGGATACAGTGGGTGAGTGTGTGACTGTGTGTAGTTGTTTGTGTGTGAGCATTGTAGGGATACAGTGGGTGAGTGTGTGCGAGTGGCTAGCGGATCAGATCTTCTTTCTCACCCTCTCTGTCACAGTTAGGAGCCTGTGTGTGTGTGTGTGTGTATTTGTGCCCGTACATGATGAAGGGATCTCGTCCAGATATGCATATCAACTGCACATCAACTAAGCTTATTGTCTTTTTAAACTCACTGTTATGCACTCAGCATCCCAATATCACTCACTCACCATATCTGTTGAGAACCCTGATATCAGGCAAACTATCACATACCACTGTGACATACATACTCCTGTCTCAAACACAATACAGTCTTTATTGCTCAACCACCCCACCCCCAACATACACACACACACAGTTCTATAGGCCTACACCCCCCACAACACACATGGTACACTGTCATAGACACTTTTGTAACAAACACAAGGACCTTCATACACACATACACACACACACACACACACACACACACTGCTGTAGTGTTGCCTCACAGTCCCCCCTCTCATGGCCCTCCTCTCTGCTGTTACACACTCAGGCCATTCACCTACACATGAAAATATTTTTGTAGGGCTGAAAATGTAAGCCGTGATTACGCAAGGCTGACTGAGGGGTGTCTCAATGTAGAGGCGATCGGAAGAACTCGGAGCATCTAGACACTAGCCTACTACACACACACACTAAGCATCTAGACACTAGCCTACTACACACACACACTAAGACACTAATCTAGACACTAGCCTACTACACACACACACACTAAGCATCTAGACACTAGCCTACTACACACACACACTAAGACACTAATCTAGACACTAGCCTACTACACACACACAAAGCATCTACACTAGCCTACTACACACACACACACTAAGCATCTAGACACTAGCCTACTACACACACACTAAGACACTAATCTAGACACTAGCATACTACACACACACACTAAGCATCTAGACACTAGCCTACTATACACACACTAAGCATCTAGACACTAGCCTACTACACACACACACTAAGACACTAATCTAGACACTAGCCTACTACACACACACACACACACTAAGCATCTAGACACTAGCCTACTACGCACAAACACTAAGCATCTTCTAGATACTAGCCTACTACACACACACACTAAGACACTAATCTAGACACTATCCTACTACACACACACACACACACTAAGCATCTAGACACTAGCCTACTACACACACACTAAGCATCTTGACACTAGCCTACCACACACACACACACTAAGCATCTAGACACTAGCCTACTACACACACACACACTAAGCATCTAGACACTAGCCTACTACACACACACACTAAGACACTAATCTAGACACTAGCCTACTACACACACACACACACTAAGCATCTAGACACTAGCCTACTACACACACACACTAAGCATCTAGACACTAGCCTACTACACACACACACACTAAGCATCTAGACACTAGCCTACTACACACACACACACTAAGCATCTAGACACTAGCCTACTACACACACACACACACTAAGACACTAATCTACTGTAGACACTAGCCTACTACACACACACTAAGCATCTAGACACTAGCCTACTACACACACACACTAAGACACTAATCTAGACACTAGCCTACTACACACACACACACACACTAAGCATCTAGACACTAGCACACTACACACACACACTAAGCATCTAGACACTAGCCTACTACACACACACACACACACACACACTAAGGCACTAATCTAGACACTAGCCTACTACACACACACACACACTAAGACACTAATTTAGACACTAGCCTACTACACAAACACACTAAGCATCTAGACACTACTACACACACACACTAAGACACTAATTTAGATACTAGCCTACTACACACACACACACACACACTAATACACTAATCTAGACATTACTACACACACACACTAAGACACTAATCTATACACTAGCATACTACACATTCTACACACTAAGCGCACAGAAAGTCTCCCATTTCAACACCTCTACATCTAGTATACTAGGCCCAGGGCTTATTTTTTATCACTGAAGAGAAAAGGCTATGCCTATATAATGTGATAACTTTGAAAGGACTTTGGCGATGCCAGGAGGTGTGGACACTGCTATTCTACTATAACAGTATACAGTAGATGAGAGCTACTGCCCTCTGTAGCATCGACTGGCCATTCTGATCCTCAGCTGCTCTAAGCACATGGCTATCAGCAGAAGAGGATACTGTATATCCCAGATGTCTGTAGTGCCGCTGCTGACTATAACAGCTATCAGCTACAGAGGTGACGGCAATGACCGCTGCCTAAAGAGCTATGTGCATTAGCAGGCAGGATAGCACAGGACACGAGGGCCACCAGACATTGAGAGGTGCTTTTAGGTAGAGCCCAAAGCTGCAGCCACTGATTGGAAATGAACTGGGTCTGCTACGCTATGCTACGCTAACATGGCTGATGCCAAGGCCAGTTACAGATGGACTGACACTCAAGCTACAGTGCAAAAAGAGACCTTGAAGCAACAATAAATACTATCTTTTAAATACTACCCTTACAGACTAAACACTATAGCCAGAGAATGGTAGTGACAACTAGAAGTAATCCAGATAGGTTGTAGTGGATGAAAATGCCGTGTGTGGGCAGTGCGGGTCAGGTCTGTTATATTCGTGAGAAGTGTTACTATGCAACTGTTTACTTCTCTTCACCTCAACAGCTGACCCTTATCTGGACAGAGCCTGGTTTCAGAGGGCCGTCGGGATCATGTGTATGTCTGTCAAGCCACCATGGTTAATGGAATCTGGATCGATATGACAATTAGCACATTGATTGTTTTTTATGGCATGGCTCAAGGCATACAAATTTGACTCAGGCCTGCTTTGCTTGTCGATGGAAGTTTGAGATGTTAATTGCCATCATTTGAGCAAAATTAAATCTTTAGCAATGTTCTGAAATTTCAACCATTGATCCTGTGCCTATGTGTGTGTGTGTGTGTGTGTGTGTGACCACTCAGTTATTCACACTAGTGGATGAATGTCCTTGTGAATAATTTAAGCCAGCAAGGCAGCACTGTGAGATAAACACACAGATAAACACACCCTCACCTACAAGACCATGCCAAAACCATCATGCACATGCAAAATACCAACACAAACACCCACACATGCACATTAATACGTCATTTGTGTCATCGCTCCATCTAATCTATTTGAGTAGTAGATATCATTCTGTTGCCATAGCTACAACTGACCTGTAGTAACATTGGGCAATGTCAGGGAGGCATTTGCCACGTGCTCTGTTGTCATGACAACAGCAGTCTCCCACATCTCTTTGGTAATGATATCTTCATGCAGACTTTTAGCTTGGCTTTGATGTTTTCATCTGTGGAAATTAGTGCTCTTTTCACCTGCAATCCTTCTGCCACTGCTGCTACTGTTTATGTCAGTTCGCCAAACTCAAGAATGTGTAGTGTGTGTGTGTATGTGTGTGCATGTTTGAGTTCACAGTGTTTGTTTGCTCACAAGAGAAAGTGAATTTGAGTCAAAAGCTCATAGATAAAAAGATCGCACACACACACACACACACATGCACATTGATCATTGATGCCTAAATGGTTTGAATTATTTGATGACATATGCCTAAAGATAATGCATCTGCCCTGATTCCATATCATCAATGTAGGGAAAACACCACCATCACAATACATTCAGAAATCACTACCATAACAAACCGCTGAATATCCAAACGTACAACTCAAGTGCACGCTACACTGCACCCTCAGTCTCCTTGAGCTAACGTAGCCTCCCGTGGAGGTTGATGGACGTGATGGTTACCATCGACGTCCTGTCCTGCGTAAATGAAACGCAAAGCTGCTGCCGCTCCCGCCAATGACATCAATGAGAGTTCCTCGCTCATTGTCTGTAATGGCCTCTGACGGTAATTGGTTTCTCCAAACATAGCCACTCGTGCCACACTCGTGTTCGTGCTGCGTTGGCTATTTCTAAGAATCAACCTGCAGGCGAGTAATAATTTGTACTCACATCTCCTCAAGCTAAGTTAATAAAAGATAAAGATATGAATGTGTGGGACCAGAAGATGCAACATGGACTGTTTTATTCCCAGACATATTTAGAGTGAAAATAATTTCCAGGGGCTTGTGATATGATTTGAATCATATTGGCTACAGAGGAAAGAGAAGCATTTGATATTCTGTGTTGAGTAAATGTTTCTCTAAATGTCTGTCTGTTGGTCAAATGGTCCTCACCTTTGTTGATGTAAAGCAACAAGTATACTTCTGTGCATCAGCTATGCTTTACGGTCATGCGTATATCTACCATCTACTGTATTGCCATTGCACTCCACATCCAGTTTTGCACAGGCAATACACAAGATCCGTATGGATACATGGACATGGCTGCAGCACAGAAAGACTGCACTGACCGGATGTATGATGGATTTTGCGTCATCTGTTCGGTGCGTAGACCGCATCCGTAGAAGTATACTCAGGCCTTTAAAGTGAGACTGATACAGTCACAGGTACAAATAAGGTTTCAGTGGTGCCCTGTAAGAGAGCTATTGGAAGGTCTGATAGATAGTCTGCAAATGCAAACCCAAACCCTGTAGCTTCACCTCTGCCCACAACAGATGCTTAAGATTCTGAATACCATCCAGCAAAACTCAGGATGGGATCCAGGATGTTGCTAGCAGATGGTATTTAGGATGTTGCTAGGATGGTATTACAATTCCGGTTGAAACAGAGCAGAAATCAAGGATTATTTTATTTTACCATGTGTATCAGTATTAACATTAGAAGTTGATCATAGTATACCCACTACAGCTAACTAGACTACACAACAGTATACATTACCCACTACAGCTAAGTAGACTACACAACAGTATACATTACCCACTACAGCTAAGTAGACTACACCACAGTATACATTACCCACTACAGCTAACTAGACTACACCACAGTATATCCACTAAGCTAACTATACTAGTACATCACAGTATATCCACTAAGCTAACTAGACTAATGTGACTAATGTATACATTACCCACCAAGCTAACTAGACTACACCACGGTATATCCACTAAGATAACAAGACTACACCACAGTATACATTACCCACTAAGCTAACTAGACTACATCACAGTAGGCCTATACATTACCCACTAAGCTAACTAGACTACACCACAGTATACATTACCCACTAAGCTAACTAGACTACATCACAGTATATCCACTAAGCTAACTAGACTACATCACAGTATATCCACTAAGCTAACTAGACTACACCACAGTATACATTACCCACAAGCTAACTAGACTACACCACAGTATACATTACCCACCAAGCTAACTAGACTACACCACGGTATATCCACTAAGATAACAAGACTACACCACAGTATACATTTCCCACTAAGCTAACTAGACTACACCACAGTATACATTACCCACCAAGCTAACTAGACTACACCACATTATATCCACTAAGCTAACTAGACATGTACATTACCCACCAAGCTAACTAGACTACACCACAGTATACATTACCCACCAAGCTAACTAGACTACACCACAGTACATTACCTACCAAGCTAACTAGACTACATCACAGTATATCCACTAAGCTAACTAGACTACACCACAGTATACATTACCCACTAAGCTAACTAGACTACACCACAGTATATCCACTAAGCTAACTAGACTACACCACAGTATACATTACCCACCAGGCTAACTAGACTACACCACAGTACATTACCCACCAAGCTAACTAGGCTACATCACAGTATATCTACTAAGCTAACTAGACTACCACTAGTCTACACCACTAGACTACACCACTGTCCAGCTGGGTCACCAGTCCCCAAGCTTTGTGACTCTGGCACATAACTGAGCACGACAACCTGAATAAGCGCAATATGCGATATTGTACAATCGCACTGGCATCGTTGTAGCTTCTTACACCTTTCAGCTTCTGCTGACTCTGCACCAACGTGTTACAAATATCAAGGGAGATTATTTATCATTAGTCAACAGTAAGTCTTGGTGGTTTGGTCTCTTGATATGTTGACAAATGAGGGAAACGGCATTTATAATAAGGCTTGACGGGAGACAAGGAGTCCTGCTCACTATCAGCAGGTTCTCAGCCATGTTTTTATCCTGTCCATGTTTGCACAGTGTCAATGATTTACTCACATATTTACTCTGAGTACCTACAACCAGTGGTTAAAGTGGGATTTGGCAGGTGGGGGAACCCTAAAATCCAGTGTCGGTGGAACAGGGAAAAATGACTCACCGTTGGACAACATATTGAGTATTGTGGTGTAGCAATACTTTTTGGACAAGAATTGCTAGCTTCTTGGTCACCTCTGTACACACGAAAAATTAACTCACCGTTTATTTTAACAATATCATCACGCTATATCATTGGTATGAAAGAATATATTTATTATTCATTTATCTGAGGTGGCGGAACTGCGTTCCTCCCTGTGCCCCCCCCCCCCCCCCCCACACACACACACACACACTAACCCCTGCCTACAACAGCAACCTAACTTCAACACATCTGCTACACCACAGCATGCCACGACAAAGTAGAAGTGCACTGTTTGCCAAATGCCAATACATCACGTCCTCCCATGCACACACAAAGCCCTGTGCATGTACATGCATGCTGGTTATACGTATACATGACATGTACGTACAACACAATGCATTGCGCTCACAGACGTGACTAGGTAGGTACTCATGAGCTGCTCTACCATACGTGCAGGGCGGTACTCATGACCTGCTCTACCATACGTGCAGGGCGGTACTCATGACCTGCTCTAGAGAGAAAGAGAGCGACTGTCCTGTTTCTCATCCTCCACGCTTTGCTGTGATCAAATACTAAAATGGATTAACCAACATCACATGCACAAGTCTGTGTGTGTGTGTGTGAGAGAGAGAGAGTGTCTGTGTGTGTCTATAGTTGTATGTGTGGTTATGTTTAACAAGATTACTGTCAGCTACGTGCAGCAGGAGCTTGTGTGTGTGCGTACACACATGTCTCTGAGTGTGTTTGTATTATGTGTGTGTGTGTGTGTGTGCACGGTGTTGGCGGCAACCAGGGAAGCTGAAGTTCAGTGGGGATTTCCCAGATCAGAGCTGTCCAGATGTAAATTGTAAAACCCCTTCAGCTTTGGTCTCCCCTGTTTTGATTAGCTTTCACGCACACACACACACACACACACACACACACCTTGTAACCTACTTTTCCTTTCTCTGGCGCATACTCTCTATTATAGACTAACACATCTCTACTGCCACCCAAAACAAAGCCTCTTAATCTAATCTCATATACTTTGTACTGTAAAAAAGAGTCAGACAACACACACACACACACACACACTCATGTCTGTACCATGTTGAACTGTGTGCTGTATGCTTCTCTCTCTCTCTCCTTCTCTCTCTTACGTGCATACACTCATGTCTGCTCCCCTGTTAATGTGTGTGTGTGTGTGTGTGTTCCAGTCATGGCTCCAGCGCTATGGTTACCTGCCTCAGTCGGACCCGCGCGTGTCTCTGCTGCGCTCGGCGGAGACGCTCCAGTCGGCCATCGCTGCCATGCAGCGCCGCTACGGGCTCCCTGTGTCCGGGGCACTGGACCAGAACACCATCGAGTGAGTCTCACACACACACACACACACACACACACACACACACACACATTCACATGCAGACTACATACTACATAGACACACAACACGCACACAGTCTACATATACATACAACACCTACACACATATGCACATGCATCACAGACACACATCACTGCATATACACACACTCACATACACACACACACAAAGACTGCATGTACATTCCATACGCATGCATATGCATGCACACTTACAAATACACAGTATACCACACACACATGCACAAACATAGACACGATATGGTCTCACATTCACCAATTTTCACCCATTCACACACTTTTAAATTTTACACCCCTCCTGTTTATGATGCAAAATATCTAATTGTGGCGTAGACTCACATTCTCTCTCTCTCACACACACACACACACACACACACAAGCACTCACACTCACACACACACACACACACAAACCAGATCATCTTTAGAGAGCATGCACAAGGCATGGAGTGATACCAGAGAGATACCAGATCATCTTTAGAGAGCATGCACATATTCATACACACAAAGTAACAGCAAAGAAAATACCTCCCACATCCATGCACATCTCCAGACACACACACACACACACACACACAGAGAGAGAGAAAGAGAGCAGCGAGTCACCACATGTAAAGTAAAGTGAAGAGGAGTGTGTGTGCTGCCTGTGTCCTATCTGAACGCTGTCTCTTTCCCTTTGCGCTGCTTTGTCATGCGGTAGCGCTAACACACTGAGGTGAGGCATCTTTTCTTTTGCTTCTGTGGAGTCCCACAAGTCAGGTTTACATAACAGGGTGTGTTGGAAGGTGTTTTGTGTCTATTTGGAGCAGGTTGGTGGTAGTGTGTGTGTGTGTGTGTGTGTGTGTGTGTGTGTGTGTGTGTTCATCTGTGTGTGTGTGTGTGTGTGTGTGTTTGTGTGTGTGCATGTCAGTGTGTACATAAGGATAGATAACAGTCTAGCTATATAAATACTCTCATGAAAATGCCTTCAGTACACTCCATCTAATGTTCCCTCCCTCCCTTCCTCTCTCTTTCTCTCTCTCCCTCTCTCTCTCTCAGCTGGATGAAGAAGCCTCGATGTGGTGTTCCCGATCAGTTTGGGGGTGCTTCCAAATTTAATGTGCGGAAACGACGCTACGCCTTAACAGGACAAAAGTGGCAGCACAAGCACATCACGTACAGGTACCATGGTCTCCACAAACACACCCTGGCATTACTCATGCACACAGAATGAAACAGATTACCTTTTTTAATGGAGAACATTGTTTGTTGGTAGTCTTGGTGTGCTTCAGTGTAAGGCCAACAAACATATACTGTATGTCAATTCTTTTCTAATTTATTTATGTGTTCAGCTGTGCTTACAGAGTTGGCTTACTGAAGGAGACTTCGTTTTTAGATACACTTAGCAAAACTGTTTTTAGAACACTTAAGCAAGCTGTGCATTCTGACTGACTTCAAATGGACTCTTGGACTCCCGTCCACTCTGTCATAAACAATAATAGATATAGAAGGCAGTGCAGGTGTCTGAACCAATCAGTGAACTAGGACGTGCTCAAAAACACAGACTTCCATAACTGCCAACTGTTTTGCATACACCCAGCATAATGAATGAGAGTGGGCAGATTCCGACAGTGGATAAGTCTGGCAGGAAGTTAAGAAGAACTGTCCGCAAAAACCCTTCACTAGTTTCAGTCACAT